>NW_026624425.1:14976-30566 GCF_030028575.1 Malurus melanocephalus
TTTTTTTTTTTTTAATTTAAACATGTCTGTAGGCCTCAGACTTGCATAAACAACTTTGTGAGCTGGGTTTAAGCAAGTGTAGTGACTATTCCATTTCATGACTTCCAAGCACTGTGAATCCAATCAGGTCTCAACTTTCAGGGGTGGCTGAACCCCTTCTTACATCCAATGGCCCATCATTGTCCCTGTAGTGACAGAGCCTTCTTTAAGGCTGGGGCTCCTGGGAGCTTCAGAACAATCAGGATGCTRGATATAAACCTACAGTCTCAGTCAGATGTCTCTGTTCTTTACCATGCTGAAACAGTAGAACTGTGCTTTTATTTTTTTMTTTTTCTAACCAGATCACAGAACAAAACTTTTGCTGTGGAATGCCAGAAGTTTTGCACCAAAGTGATGTACGCGTCCCTCTGGTGTATGACTACTTGATGCCAGGAAATGGACACATTCATTGTGTGAAAAATTATGTTTGGTTATKAAATACAAAGACACTGCCACTGACTCCAAAAATGTCTAAGCAGCACATAAGAGAGGCTGTGGGAGCCTCAGATCTCAGCAAGATCACAACATCCATGTTATGTTACATATTCTAACTGGGAACCTCCTCTTGGCAAGTGTCAGAGACAAGATCCTAGGCTAGGAAGATCTTRATACAGATATTCTTATGTTCATTTATTAAGGAAACTCCCTTGTCCAACCATCCAGGAGCCACTCCAACAGTCACAATCACTTTTTCAAGCGTAAATAACAGAAGGCTGTAGTCCCTCACAGAAGAGGCCTTTGCAATTCCTGAACTTTTTGCAAAATGTCAGGGAAAAGAAAGAATTCTGCATTGACATAGCATGTAATACCAGGGGAGCATAAARCAAGAGACCAGAGTTACACTCTCTGAATAAACAACACATTAACAGGTACCAGAGAATTCCTTGGGATTGACATTGCAAAAGAATGTGGTATAGGGTTCATGTAATCAAAATGGTGACAGTAACATTCTGAGGGGGAACAAGAGGTTACAAGGCAGGAAACAGCATGACAAATACAATTCCTRTGTAGAGTGGATAAATAATATATCAGGGTGTGGTACAAGGAGCAAATGCTGATGGCAGCATAAAGCACTACTAGGGGAAAGGGTGCATTGAACATGCAGCAGAAGACCTCTTGTGGGGGATATTACTCCCCTGGAAATGTTTGTACTTCCTCCATAGATTTCAAGRGCACACCGGAAGGATTCTTCTTTGCTTGGAAAGAAGCAGTTCCAGATAGCTCGAACCTCAGAACACCAGTGATGGTAGCCCATCTTATCCATATTGTTTCATAGAATCATTAAGGTTGGAAAAGACCTTTAAAATCACCAYGGTCAACTGCCAACCCAACACCGTGTCATGGTTTGAACAACAGGTGTTTGGCTGTCCTGAAGGCAAGGACCTCCCTTGGAATGGTGAATATGATTCCCCATCCCTCCAAATTACTGTAACTTTGAAATAAGGCAAGGATATGGGTAAAAGGGAATAAAAGTTTTTACTAATATGTATAACAAGGTGAAACAAGCAACAACAGTGATAGCAACAACCAACCCAACCACAAACGCAGTGACAGATGACAACCTTCTCTGAGCTGTCACACACASCCTCCCCTTTGGTGCAGTTCCAGTCCSAGCCTGGYAGGGGCGCTGTTGGCTCCTGGCCAGGCAGGGCRGGTGCRATGATTCCCCCGCGGCTGCAGGGGCGCTGTGGCGCGGGGTCCCCGCTGGTTTCAGCTCTCTCACGTGCAATGGTGGGCACAGCTGGCAAAGATGGATGGAGAAAGGTTCCTCTACGAACTCACAGGAGGAGCTGAWMCYGGTGCTCCCTCTGGATAGCTAGAGGACAGGAACCTCAGAGCAGCCAGATGGGCAAAGAGATGAGCATAATCCCACAGCTGTAGACGAGAGGTATCAGAACTCAACCACTGTAGCTGGAATCACAGGGGCCCCGGCAAGGCAGAGGAGCAGCAGCCACAGTTAGCAAGCAGAAACCTACGGCAGGACGCTGGGATGTGCAGCAGCAGCCTGCGAGCTCTCACCTGCAGGCAGCAGGTCYACYGTCCTYCCCCAAGCCAAGCAGGGTGAGAAGTGAAGCTACCCACCCCACCCCCCCCCACACACATTTTTTTCCTGAGCTCAAAACTCTTGCAGCAGCTCTGCTCTCCACAGAGAGAACAAACTGTCAGATACGAGGAATGCCTTGAGAAGCCCTTCTGMCCCCCAGGGCTTGGCAACTTCTTTTGTCCTCCCTGAGCACCTGGTCATTAAGGTAACAACCTGCCCATGAGTGTATCTTAGGGATACACTCCTGCCTTCAGGAGTGGGAAAAAAAAAGGGAAAAAAATTCCCCAAGAGGGGAAACAAAAGGAGAAATCCTCACCTCCAACACACCATCACCCTGTTTATGAATAAACCATGTGCCATATCCACATGGTTTTCAAACACTTCCCGGCAGGTACCTCTAGGGTACACCACCARTTGTTGGTCTCCAACTAGACTTGGTGCCACTCAGCACTACCCTCTGAGCCTAGCCTTTCTGCCAGTTTTCAATCCACCTCACAATCTGTTCATCCAGCCCACACTCCAACAGCTCTCCAAGGATCTTAGGGGAGACACTGTCAAAGGCCTTCCTGAAGTCAAGGTCAGCAATGTCTACTCTCATCTACCAAGCCACTCACTTCATCATAGAAGGTGATGAGGCTGATCGAGCATGACTTTCCCTTGGTGATGAAGCCATGCTGAATACTCACAATGATTTTCTTGTCCTCCAGGTGCTGGGAAATGGTTTCTAGGATCAGTTGCTCCAACACCTTCCAATCCTTGAGGTGATGCTGACTGGTGTGTAGTCCCCTGAACCGTTTTTCATGCTCACCTTGAAGGCAGGAGTGCCATTTGGTTTCCTGCAGCTTTCTAGCATTTCTGTTAATCATCATGATAAAGATTATCAGGAGTGACCTCATWGTGACACCAGCCATCTCCCTCAGAACTCGTGAGTGTATACCTTCAAGGCCTATAGACTTTTGTGTGTCCAGTTTGCTTAAGTACTCCTTGGCCTGTTCCTGTTCCTCTTCCATCAAGGCTATGCCTGCCTTGTTCCAGACTTTTTTCCTGCTCTCTGTGCCCTGCATTTCCTGAAGGTATTACTATCACTATTAAGTACCTCAGACCTTTCCATRTCATGTGCCACCAGGGCCCAGGCCCAATTCAGCATTGGCCCTGCATTTTCCTTCTCCTTGACCATGGAGAAGAGAAAGCTCTGGGGAGGCCTCACTGCAGGCTTCCAGTACTTAAAGGGAGATTACAGAAAAGAGGGAGAGTGACTATTTTTCACACAGGCAGATAGTGACTGAACAAGGGGGAGCAGTTTTAAGCTAAAAGAGGATGGCTTTAGGTTAGATATGAGGGAGAAATTCTTTAGTCAGCAAGTAGTGAGGCACTGACACAAGTTGTCCAGAGAACTGTGAATGCTCCATACATGAAAGTGTTCAAGGCCAGGTTGGACAGGGCCCTGAGCAACCTCATCTAATGGGGAGGAATCCTTTCCCATGGTGGGGTGGGTGGAACAAGATGTCCTTTGAGGTTCCTTCCAACCCAAACCATTCTATAACTATAARCTCAATCCCATGTAGGCTTGGACTTTCCTAACCTTATCCTTGATTGTTCAGACACTGTCTCTTGCAGATTTTCCCAGGTTACTTGTGTTACCTCCACTCGTTATTCTGTGATTTTGAATCTTGTGTTTTGTCAGAACCTCCTTTTTCATCCCCTCAGTCCTCCATAATCT
This sequence comes from Malurus melanocephalus, assembly GCF_030028575.1. Classification (NCBI taxonomy): domain Eukaryota; kingdom Metazoa; phylum Chordata; class Aves; order Passeriformes; family Maluridae; genus Malurus; species Malurus melanocephalus. Next base: position 18,780 of record NW_026624425.1, read on the forward strand.
TTACCTGAATTACTACTCCATCCTGACCATGTGCCTCAAGAAATGCAAACAGTAAAATTACCCGTCATTTCATATAGAGTCTCACATGGCTGTCTTACATGTTAGAGCTCTGTCAGCTGAGTATTAAATACTTCTGGCCTTGAAACAAGCATGTCTAGGTATCTCRAGAATGTCCTTGATGACAAAAAAGTATTCTTGGTGGGGAAAAGTAAACTGAGAATAGCTGTGAGAGAAGTTTATGATACTTACTGAAGAAAAATAATATTGATGAGTTCAGGGTAATATATATAGGAACAGCAACCCTAAGTATCAAATATAGTGATAGGCACTGTTCAGATCTCTGGTGATACAATATTAACACTGCATGTTGTCAGATCTTGGGAGAAGGAAAGTAGCATTAGAAATTGTGGGGGGATGATATCAAAGCTAATTAGAACTAAATAATGATTYCTGTACATGAGTTAAGATAGGTTATTTTAGTACTATTTGCAATGTTATTTGGAAAGGTATTGTTRATTTTTTTCCTATTTTGGGAAGAAATAAATATTGACCAGGARATAAGTACCACCAAAATAAGGAACTTTTCAATTCATTCATTTAGGCTATGAATATCATTGTCAGAGAGTTCTTTGGATGCCAAAAACTGAAACTGATCTTCAATTGATTRTATCAAAGGAACAACAATCTAACGGATTCTTGAGCCCATTCATGGATCCTTCTATGAATCTCTAAACTCAGGATTTCCAGAATATTGAAAGATACACAAATAAATGTTATTTTATATTTACATCCAGAGACGGAATACAACTTAAAGAGCACTTAGAATGGTTCAAGGTGGCTATTCTTCCTGAGATATTGTGTTGTGTTACAGCTGAAAGAAGTGAAGCAGAGTAATATTTGATAATCTAAGGTAAGCAGTGCAGACAACAGTGAAATCCACGTATCATATCCAAGATCTGTAAGTAGAGAGCTCTGTGAAAGGATGACTGTCATCAGACATATGATGGCCTCAGAAAAAGCTGAAGCATGCATCCAAATGTCACTGTGCTTGCCCAAAGAATGGTTGTCCCTGCTCCCTTAGCTCAGATTCATGAAGCATCCATGGCCTTACAGTTATTAGTGGTTACCCTCATTCCTCTAGTCATCATTAGCTGTATTTCCCTCCTTAGGAAYCTTCTCATATTATTTATAGGCGATTTATTCACATAGCTAGTAAGAGACCAAAATTTTCTAATTATATCTAGTAACATCACTTTCCAGTTTTCAGTTCATTCAGTTTGCCAGACAATGCTTTGCCAAAAACAAGGTTTGCCAGAAATGCTTTGCCCAAAGACAGAGGAGGCATCTGCAGCATGCGCTGACCAGACTCTATAAAAGAGTCCTTGAATCTGGGCTGTTCTGTCTGCAGAGAAAACTTCATGGTAAGTGCATGTCTGTTATTAGCAGAAAGAGACAGCATCCCTGCAGTCCACACGTCCCACTTCAGCCCTGCTGTCTTGATGCACATATAAGTACCTTCAAGGCTTTGATACTTGTACAATAAAGTACATTTATTGCAAGCAGTTTTCACTTTGCAACCTGTCTGTGGAATTCTGTGCAGCAATAATGAGAGATCTGCCATTTCTGCTTTACAGCACTGATCATCTTCCAGTCTGCAAGACATCTTCTCACAGCGTAAGAGGTAAGAGCCTCATTTGCTCACATTTAAGGGACAGAAAAAGCTGGAAGATTTCTGTAGAACAGATTTTGTCATGGTGACAGATTAAAATTTTTTTGGCAGTTGCTGTATTCCCATATGTTCCTAGCCACTGCTCTGTTATGACAAAGAAAGCATGCTGATGGCTGGACAGGTTGCACACAGCTAGCAAGATTTCCTAAGTAGTGTGCTTGAAGACACTAGCCACTATGTAATGCCAGGAAATGCTTCTTGGGAATTCCTTATGTTTAATTATGGAACAGTGAGGTAAATGATCTATTCTGGTATGAAGYCCAGACAGACAGAGCTAGCCAACAGAACAGACTATTGCAAAATCCTACAGACTTGTAACAAATTATGAGTATTACTGCATATGAAACTGGCCAATAAATGTATATGAAAATACTTTCCAAACAATACTCCAGGGTTATAATCKGTATGTAGGCCTCCTACTAGTAAACTTGGTAAAAATGCAAAAATAGCTATTCAACTAACCACACAACAAAAAGGGGGAGGTACTGCTCCTATTCCTATGAAAGAGAACTAAGGAAATGGAGAATCTGCATGCTACTAGGAGTAGCTGCAAATGTTTGTTAACATTTTGGGTTTTTAGCTAATTAAAAGTTATGACAACTTAACAAGCTGCCTGTTTGTCTGACTTTGTAGGAATTTTAATACTTTCTATTACTGGCCACGTGTTATTTCTTTGGAAGTCCAGTACTACATTTAGATATCTGGCTTTGATTTATAAATTCTTGAACTAAGGTTTCTAGATTTGCCTRTAGTTATTTCCACAAACAATTAACATAAGAAGAAATAGTTGGTCATGCAGTACTTTAACCTAATGAATTATCTGTCCTTATACGCTCACATACTGCTTTCCATAGTTAAGGCACTTGCAAGAGATTTGTGCCATTGTCAAGAAAGTATCAGTGAAGTTGATTGAAGGTGAAAGCCTTAGTAAAATTTAAGTGTGAAATCAAATAGGAAGTGAGCTACAATTTCTACAATTACATTTTTGAACAACAGAACATCAGGAGGTGGGGGTGAGAATGGGTTGTTCAGACAGAACAAACATCTAAAATTTCCAGTATGACTTTCATAGATCATTGAAACAGTTCCATTGTCTACAGACAGGATTACTTCTAATTTAGACCTGGGCTTATCTCTCCATTTAAACCCCAAAACAAATTTGTGTGTATCTCTAAAACATCTATTGGATGCAAATTGGTAAGCACAGGGTGTCCCACTAGCATACGGAGCACAGCTGACAGCACAGCCAACATTCACAGATAGTTACAACWGTAGGAAAGTGGTTTGATACATCTACCCACACTTTATAATCACAATCTATTCTAAAAACCTCAAAGGCTGGAATCTGAGCTTCCTTTAGCCTGAGGAGTTTAGATTTGCCTCACCTATACTTTAGATGCTTGCCCTTGCCACAAGGTTGTAAGACATTCTGCATCACAGGATGGACCTTTCTGCTGGAGGAGGTGTGCCATTAGGGCAACATCCATCAATATGACAGGAGGACAAGCAGGATGGCAGTTTCTTCAAGAATGGAGTTGTTTAACTTCTACACTTCTGTCCCTAAAGCTTCCTGTTGAGTGACACAGAGAGAGAATTTGTACACCTTATTTCAAAAACTGTTGTTTTGATGCCGGGCTGCTTAAATCATTTGGGATGAGAAGCAAACAACTCTAGTGAATGATTCAGAGCATCAGCAAAAGACAATATGCCCTAGATAGTSCTCAGAACACCTTCTGGACCATTAGCAACCCAAATGATGTACAGAATGCATCCTCAGGAAGTGTAGATTAGACTTGTAAATATGCTACAGAGCAGTGTTACCCTGCTCTTTAATCTTCAAAAGACTTCTGTAATCCTTGTGATCCTCAAAAGACTTCATTCTGAAGCTGTCAAGAACCTCACAAATTTAAGAAAAGGCAATGTGAAATCCTGCATATGAGAAAGAATAGCCCCATGCAACAGAGTATGTTGCATTTCATTTTGTCTGGAAGGCCACTTTGCAGAAAAGGGTCAAACATTCTGATGCAAGTGACAAGTTTACCTTGGGGGAAGGAAGGTAAACAGCACATGGTCAGACACTCATAAAAGCATAGCCAGCAGGTAAAGACAAGTGATTCTTTCCCTGCATTCAGCTCCCATATCTGGAGCACTCTGTTCAGTTTGGTACTTTCTGGTGACAATACAATGACGCTCTGAAATGAATCCAGTGGAGATCTTCCAACATCATTTCAATATAAGTRGGAGAAAATTATGCATGAGAWGAGGCTGAWGYAGTGAGGTTTGTCTACACTGGGKATGAAATTTAAAAGTGTTTATCTTMTTGTTRTCTTCAACAAAAGGAGGTGGTTATATCATAGGAAGAGTCAGACTCTCCCCGGATGGGTAGAATGAAAGGCTGAGGGATAAAAAAGACAGGTTTTGGCCACAGAAATGGGATTAGTTAATAAATAGAGGGGGAAAGCACCATCAGGGTTATCAGAAATTAAACTGGGATGAAAGTGGTCTGAGATACATCTGTTCTTGGACATAATAAAAATTTCACTGGAAAAAGATGTGGGGACCTGCATCCAACATTTGCCCYGGTTGCAAGGTGAAGCAAAGAACTACTCAAGATTCTTCCTGAATCCCACATTCTATTRCACTGTTAGGGTCTAAAAATAAACTGTGTGACAGCAAAAAGTATTGACTCATTTGGGTAACATATCTGCACTTTGACAGTGTTCCCTCCTCCAGCAAGCATCCCCATAGATCGAAGCCATGTCGACAGACGCTGAGATGGCSATCTTTGGGGAGGCGGCTCCTTACCTCCGAAAATCAGAGAAGGAGAGAATTGAGGCCCAGAACAAACCTTTTGATGCCAAGTCATCCGTCTTTGTGGTACATGCAAAGGAGTCCTATGTGAAGAGCACAATCCAGAGCAGGGAATCCGGCAAAGTCACTGTCAAGACCGAAGGGGGAGAGGTGAGTAAAATGCAAGATTTACAAACAGCACTTCATTTGCACTCTGGCTCTTAGCTGACATGCGTGTACCTTCCTGCCTGCTGGCAGACTCTGACCGTGAAAGAAGATCAAATCTTCTCCATGAACCCTCCCAAGTAYGATAAAATYGAGGACATGGCCATGATGACCCACCTCCACGAACCCGCTGTGCTGTACAACCTCAAAGAGCGTTACGCAGCCTGGATGATCTACGTAAGTGGCAGCAGCAGCTTCCTCTGGGCAGCTGCAGGAACTGCTGTGCCAGGCTCAGGGGAAGCCARCGTGCTGTCTCCCTTCCTCGCAGACCTACTCGGGTCTCTTCTGYGTCACTGTCAACCCCTACAAGTGGCTGCCGGTGTACAACCCGGAGGTGGTGTTGGCCTACCGAGGCAAGAAGCGCCAGGAGGCCCCTCCACACATCTTCTCCATCTCTGACAACGCCTATCAGTTCATGCTGACTGGTGAGTGGCTCTGTTGATCTCAGAGGTATTGGATCATAAAATTSTCWGAAGGGRTRCTCTGTCTCAGCWGTGTGAAGAGACTTTTTCAAWGCTTWCTTGGTTCTGACACACACATCTRTTGTGGGTTTTACTATTTWCTATTAAAAATTTGCTATTKTTGCTACAGTTTTAAATKAAAGAYACCTCAGCATYCRGTGATGTATTTTGACATTTTSTTTCATACTTTTAARTACRTGCTGTATAAGTGAGGGTTCTCAGTGTGATCCCTTCAAAAAGACATTTTAATAAGTGTTCACAGAGTTTTCCTGATAAATATCTTTACTTGTCACATCATTAGAGTTTTATTTCAGCCATAGCATTAATTACCACTAACTTAAATGGGATTTTTTCATGTTAATAGTTCTAAAAGGGAAGTTTAGTTACCATAGAGAGTTAATGTGTCAGGAAAAAGGATAAGCCAACTGGACTAAGTGTAACAAGGTATATTATTATATCTGTAATGTCGTAACTTACATTTGCTGCATTTATTTTCAGTCTTTTGCATTCTTTATTTATAAAGTCTATCTCTTTCTGCCTCACAGATCGGGAGAACCAGTCCATCCTGATCACGTATGTACACCCCCTGCTCGGGTCCCTGTGGGGCTGCCTGGTGCCAGGGGACCTCCTGCCTGACCACACGCTCTCTGCTTCTCTCTGGGCTTTGACAGCGGAGAATCCGGTGCCGGGAAGACTGTGAACACAAAGCGTGTCATCCAGTACTTTGCAACAATTGCAGCYAGTGGGGACAAGAAGAAGGAGGAGCARACATCAGGCAAAATGCAGGTGAGTCAGGAAGAACAGACCGAACACCTGACCTGTCATTGCCTTGTCAACCAAACACAGCCATTAAAGAATTATCTCCCTGCAGGGAACGCTTGAGGATCAAATCATCAGCGCCAACCCACTGCTGGAGGCCTTTGGAAACGCCAAGACCGTGAGGAACGACAACTCCTCACGCTTTGTAAGTTTTTGATCAACAAAGCTGTCATTGATATGTGAACAAGGATGTCAGAATGTGCTGTCACTTCTGAGGTGTCAGAGTCAGATGACTGTTCATTAAACTATTTCCCCATATTTTGCCAATTAAAATTTAACTAGAGTATCTAATTAAAAACACATCATCAAGTACAATGCAGCATACAAAGGGGGATAATTTAAATATGTTCAAATATCCATATATATATCTATAAATATATATACACATATTCTTAGTCTGTCATACAGGCTGAAGACACAATTTTGTGGAAATTGACATAACATAGAAGAAAGAAAAGATAGGGCATACAGGATGGAAATTGCTGGATGGAAATTTTGCTGGCCTTTATCAGCTCTGGGTTTTAAGCACAAAACTGGGCAGATCTATTAATCAGACAATGTCATAAGTTTTCTAGAAAAGGGGTAGGGACATGGATGTCTTCAAYACATCCTACCAGAAAACAAACTACTATATTGCATGTTCTTTTGACCTTTTTAGAACAAAAAGACCTTCATATGTTCTATTAGATTAACTGTTACTGTCCTTGAAAAATCACAWTGCCAATCCATAGTCTCAGCCTAAAGCTCCTTGTTTTCAGTGTGTTGCCTCTACCTCTACAACATAGACAGTACAACAGACTTCTGTTCTTTTCACAAGACCAAAAATTCTCAATTAACTTTCACACCACCAAAATCTGCCTTCACAGCATGCTTTCTGCTTAAAAGATGGCTTTTAATGAACTATATTTATGTGTTTGAATTGCAACAAAAGTGACTCAATAAAATGCTTTATTAGTGGTCTTCTCATTCATGTGCATTCATGGTTATCCATTAAATAGTAGTGGATAATAAAGCTCACATTTATCCACTAGCATTGGCAGTATAGAGAACTTAGTGAATTTGGTTTTGTCCTGTTTTGCTTTTTTAAAGAAAAAAAAAGGTGAAACAACTTCTAAGTTTGAAGCATGTCCCCTGTGGARAATGTACASTCATGGTAATATTKCATGCTTACATGTTTACARTCAYKGTCAAATTTCAAAATRCCTTTTWTTGTTTCCCCTCTSAAGGGCAAATTCATYMGAATCCACTTTGGGGCCACAGGCAAGCTGGCTTCTGCTGACATTGAAACTTGTAAGAGACCACCTGACCTCATCCCATTTCTTCTACCCTTTCCACCTCAGTGTTCTTTCTCAGGCCTGACTCTGTCCTACCATCCTTGCCTTGTCCTCCAGATCTGCTGGAGAAGTCCAGAGTCACTTTCCAGCTCAAGGCGGAAAGAAGCTACCACATCTTTTATCAGATCATGTCCAACAAGAAGCCGGAGCTAATTGGTATGGAGTACTATGAATTGTTTGATAAAATCTGGATGTATTTAACATTTATCTTCATTCTCACACCCGGATACATCCTATTCCTCTTAACAGACATGCTCCTCATCACCACCAACCCTTATGACTATCAATTTGTGAGTCAAGGCGAGATCACTGTTGCCAGCATTAACGACCAGGAGGAGCTGATGGCTACAGATGTAAGTGTCACAGAGCACATTGGTGTGGTGAAATTTCCTAATGGCCCAGAGGTTTATTTGACCGATTCTGTTGCCAGAGTGCCATTGACATCCTGGGTTTCACTGCTGATGAGAGAACAGCCATCTACAAGCTGACAGGGGCTGTCATGCACTACGGGAACCTGAAGTTCAAGCAGAAGCAGCGTGAGGAGCARGCAGAGCCTGATGGCACAGAAGGTATTGAAACCTTATAGGACTCCTAAAACAAAAAATAGCTACATAGCTGACAGATGGCAATCGTGTATTTTGCTTCTGTTTGCTTTCCCAAATACATAAATCTCAGCTTCCAGGCTATTCGTGCCTCTAAATTTCCCTTCAAGATATCATAAAATTTCAGTGCTGAGACCAACAGCTACGTCTTAGAGGACATCCACTTTCAATTATCACTTCTCCTCTGTCACTTTCTCCATCTCTCTTCGTGTTCAGTTGCTGACAAGGCTGCCTACCTGATGGGTCTGAATTCAGCAGACCTGCTCAAGGCCCTCTGCTACCCCCGTGTGAAGGTGGGGAATGAATATGTGACCAAGGGCCAAACTGTGCAGCAGGTAACAAATTGACTGGGAAGCTCTGTCATCATTTGTGTGCTTTCCTTTGTGTGCTATTTTTCTTCTGCTCCATTCTTKTTTGGTTTAGGTATACAATTCAGTGGGTGCCCTGGCAAAGGCTGTTTATGAGAAGATGTTCCTGTGGATGGTTGTTCGYATCAAYCAGCAGCTGGATACGAAGCAGCCCAGGCAGTACTTCATTGGTGTCCTGGACATTGCTGGCTTYGAGATCTTTGATGTAAGTAACACAGAAATCATRGTCWAATCTTGTAAAAGCAGTTAGGTGTCAAGAGAAATTGGAGATTTTTGGTGGCTGGGTTTTTTTTTTAAACATTACACTGACTTGTAATTTCAAATTAGTAATGTATGGTTTGAAAAATATTTATTTTTTGTTTTCTGGAAATATTTTCCTTTCTTGTATATGTCAGTGCTTTTTCCTCAGGCCAATCCATGAGCTTCAATGGGTCTTTATGTAATATCTTTATATGATACACAAGGAAGAACTATCTTCCTTTTACATAATCAGCACAAATGTTGCAGTTTTTCAATAATTTGAACTTAATATTAAAAAAGTCCRGAGACAAATAGAACATAAACACCCAGGACACAATATCACAGACTGTAGGAAAAGTAAGGTAGACTTAAGTCTCACACACATGTTATCCAAGGCTTTGGAAGATGAGACCAATATATACACTTTTCTACTTAAGAGCCAAAGGTTGATTCCAACAGGAAGAGTACATTGGCAGATCTAATTCAGACTGAGAGGTTCTATAGATATTTATGGAGGCTATCTGRGTCCAATCCAGGGCTGGCAAACACTAACAATGTTTAATGCTTTTGTAAGGGCAATAAGAAATTTTATGTTAGAGAAAAGAGTGACGTAAATTGTACCTTCATAAGACTAACAAAAAAGTTGGAAAATTGATTTAAAAAGAAATCATATATCTAAACATCATTAAAGTAGCAAAGGGGAAAAAAAGGCCAAAAAATTTTCCCACAATCAAATAAAAAATTCTCTTTAAAATAGTTAATTGGACACTTTAATATTAAAACCATATTTGTCTTACCTTGGCATCCCTGCATGGGATTCTGAGAYGGGATTCTGAGTATTAAGGAGAAAGCTATGCAGGCAGCTCTTCATCTAGAAAATGAGTAAATCTTGTCTTTACATTCTGCAGTTCAACAGCCTGGAGCAGCTGTGCATCAACTTCACCAATGAGAAACTGCAACAGTTCTTCAACCACCACATGTTCGTGCTGGAGCAGGAGGAGTACAAGAARGAGGGAATTGAATGGGAGTTCATTGACTTTGGCATGGACCTGGCTGCCTGCATCGAGCTCATTGAGAAGGTGTGTTGATTACATTTAAGATTTTTTTATCAGTTTCATGACAGAATTTCAGGATTTTTCTTTAGCCTTGCCTTTTCTTGCACWAATGTTTTACAAACTTACCTATTATTATCCATTTGTGTTGCTGACTATTCAAAAAGTACCATTTCGGTATTTTATGTATTATAAAAGTAAGTTCTAAGAACCTTTGTGATCTAAGACCCTTAGGTTATCCATTAACTACACTGCTATGCATTTTTTATAAACTAACTGTAATTTTTCTTGTATAGCAATAGAAGCATTGATGTAATCATACATAACTGCATGAAAAGAATTCTGYGGAGATGAGCTTTCTAGTCTACAAAGAGCATCTCTTTTCAGGGATCCAGACACAATTTTAGTATTATTATTTCAATATTAACACTAGCATATCTGAAACATAAATTGTAAAAATAATAGGTGCCTATAAAAAAAAAAAAAAAGTACTGGATGAAAAGGCTTCAACAAAAACACTATTAGCAGACAGTTTTGTGTAACATCCTCTGGTATAGGAATGGAAAGACAGAGATGTATCTTCAAAAATAAGATTTCGGCAAGTAGMTGAAAGGTCTGTTGATCTGTTGCATTGAGGTCAATTTTAGTAAGACACCTTCAACTGTGCAAATTACTTTGTGAAGGCAATAGTGTAAGAAACAGATCACCTTTCAGCTCATTGGTTTCAAAAATTATTTAGAAAATTTTGTGTGACCAATGTGACAATATCAGTCATTAAATGCATTCGTTCCAGACACAAATTTATATATTATCTAGACGTGCGAATGCAAAACTTAACATAGATTTCATCCATTTTTGATCCAAAAATTCAACCAATTTCTCTGTTTCCTGTTCCTTACTGCAGTCCCCTTCTGACAGCAGATCTGTATTTTATCACTGCTATTTTTTGTTGATTCTCCCAGCCCATGGGCATCTTCTCCATCCTGGAAGAGGAGTGCATGTTCCCCAAGGCAACTGACACCTCTTTCAAGAACAARCTCTATGAYCAGCACCTGGGCAAGTCCAACAACTTCCAGAARCCCAAGCCTGGTAAAGGCAAGGCTGAGGCTCACTTCTCCCTGGTGCACTATGCTGGCACAGTGGAYTACAACATCACTGGCTGGCTGGAGAAGAACAAGGACCCTCTGAATGAAACTGTCATTGGGCTGTACCAGAAATCATCTGTGAAGACAYTGGCTTTACTTTTTGCCTCTGCTGGAGGAGAGGCAGGTCAGTTTTCTGAAATGTCATCTCTTTGACACCCAGTGGTTGGTCCCTAAAGCAACAGATGTTTCATTATCTTTACTTTATCAGAGGCCAGTGGTGGTGGTGGTGGCGGTGGCAAGAAGGGTGCCAAGAAGAAGGGTTCATCTTTCCAGACTGTCTCAGCTCTTTTCCGGGTACGTAATCACCTTGTCTTTTCATTGTACATTTTTAGCTGGCTCAGACACAGAAAAAAATGAAAAAAAATACCACCAACCCACCAACCAACCAACTAACCAAAATACATTCTAAATGCATATAGCTTCTCTTTAGACCACCATCGAAAACAAAAATCTTATGGAAAGAAACATAGCACTGTAAAAATCTAAAGTTAYACTTTATATAAACATAAACTTTGTCATAAAAAAATGCCCACTTTCTATTATACATGGGGGTGATAGTGAGTTTTTTCTTTTCCTACACAGTGATGTTTAATGCTCAGAATCAGAGGGGATTGATTAAAGGTATTCTCAGCTGACAATTTTCAGCCCAGTGCATCTTCATTGATGGATCTTTTATGTTAAATTCAAAGAATGTAAAGGGCTATTTTTTCCACATTTTTTATAAACACAAACTAAATCACAATCCCACAGGAGAATCTCAACAAGCTGATGACCAATCTGCGGAGCACTCACCCCCATTTTGTGCGCTGTATCATCCCCAATGAGACTAAAACACCTGGTAAGAKGCTCAAGCAGAAAGGTACYTGCTCTGAYASATCCATTSCCCTCTGCACTGCAATCTGTGCCATTCATTTGTGCTCTGCATTGCCAGGTGCCATGGAGCACGAGCTGGTGCTGCATCAGCTGCGCTGTAACGGCGTGCTGGAAGGGATCAGGATCTGCAGGAAAGGATTCCCCAGCAG
>NW_026624425.1:31126-33115 GCF_030028575.1 Malurus melanocephalus
GTTCATCGATAGCAAGAAGGCTTCTGAGAAGCTCCTTGGGTCAATCGATGTGGACCACACCCAGTACAAATTTGGACACACCAAGGTACAAACACCCCCATTCACTGTTTGTCTCTGCCTTGCTCTACCTGACAGTGATGTGCTGCAATGTTCTCTCTCTCAAGGTGTTCTTCAAAGCTGGGCTGATAGGGCTTCTGGAGGAGATGAGGGATGAGAAGCTGGCACAGCTCATCACTCGCACCCAAGCCTTGTGCAGGGGCTTCCTGATGAGAGTGGAGTACCAGAGAATGGTGGAGCGGAGGTACACATTCCTCTTCTTCAGTTAAAGGCACTCTGCTTGGGGGAAAGTGTTGATGATTTGTCAAACTGAGAATATTCATTGCATGCTTTTAATTATGCTTCAGAGAATCCATCTTCTGCATCCAGTACAATGTTCGTTCATTCATGAATGTCAAACACTGGCCATGGATGAAGCTGTTCTTCAAGATCAAGCCCTTGCTGAAGAGTGCAGAGTCTGAGAAGGAGATGGCCAACATGAAGGGGGAGTTTGAGAAAACCAAGGAAGAGCTTGCGAAGTCWGAAGCAAAGCGGAAGGAACTGGAGGAGAAAATGGTTTCTTTAGTAAAGGAGAAAAATGACCTGCAGCTTCAAGTGCAGTCTGTGAGTATCACCATTTATTTTCCACTTAGAAAAAGCACCTGTATGTTCTGAGCTCTRTCTATGAACAGATGTCCATTAGATTGAACATGAAGCTGAGAAAGTAGTGTCTTARAGTGTGTGAGAGAGCATGGTAAGCTCTCTAACAGCTAGTAAAAGAAGCAAGGAGCTTCAAGTGGGTGTCAGCGCTCCAGCCTTCTGAGGAAGACACCATCTCTAGATAGCAGGAGAGTATTATACCTGAATCCCCTACTCTATTCAAGCATGTGATTCCTGCTGGTAGTAGCTCTATCTCACCAGGATGGGTTGATTTGGGACAGTAAATGGAGACAAGAATTCGAATTGATGCTTGCAAATTCAGTGACTTGATAACAAATGTATAATTGCTCACCCAGGATGTGGGAAACATGGCTTGAAAATTCTCCACATTCTAAGCAGGAATTAATCCAGAGCTCCTGCTTCTGAACAATAGTCTTATTTTCCAGGGTTGTAGCGTATTTCTCTATGCTCAAGAGTGCTCATTATTCCCTGGGAAAATTGAAAGGAACAGGTAGATACACTGTAATGCAAGCAAATAGTGAACTTCTSCGGGTGGCCAAAATCCTGCCCACCCTCCTTTAATCCATAACCTGTTCATGTAGAATCTGTGTACAAAATTTGAAGAATGTAAATATTTATAAAAACACTGAACCACCAGCTCTGAGTAGACACTTCACACCTCTCTATTATTTAGACATGCTTTAGTACAATGCAGAATAATAAAGCAGATTAGTAATCAAGTAAATAATTTCATTTCGGAGTACTAGAGTGATTTGCATCTGCAGCCTCAATTTTCATTATTTGCCACATGTGGTAGATTATCATTAAAAATACCCCCTAAAATTGTAGGTGCTAAAAAAATAGAAAAAAACCAAAAAAAAACATGTTCTGGAAAGGAAAATCACTGTTTAATGTGTATGAAGCCAAACATCCATTCACCAGAAAATTAGTGACAGAGATGATCACTTTCTGTGATGCCGTAAACTGCATGAGATAGTCTCACAATTACAAAGCCTAAAAGATCTTTCTGAAAGAGCAAACCATAAAAGAAAAAATTAAACTCATTCTGAAATGAGAACTTGCAGATCTATTTTCCCAGGTAGAAAACCTGACAACATTATAAAGTTGTCTGAATGGATAGGTAAAAACAAAGAGAAGAGAAACTTCCACATATTATAAAAGACCAGCATCTTTGTTTACCCACCAGGAAGCAGATGCTTTGGCTGATGCTGAGGAAAGGTGTGACCAGCTCATCAAAACCAAAATCCAGCTGGAAGCCAAAATTAAGGAGGT
>NW_026624425.1:34920-38609 GCF_030028575.1 Malurus melanocephalus
TCTCAGCTGTCAAGAGGCAAGCAGGCTTTCACCCAACAGATTGAGGAACTCAAGAGGCATYTGGAGGAAGAGATAAAGGTGATTCCTCCTGTTGGAGGTGCTTCAGATGCTTATGTGACTACTGAACCACCATGATGAGATAGGGAAAAAAAATCCACTCATGTAATGTCATGCAAGTTTTCTCACATTTATCTTCTCAAGATAAACTATTACCTAGAGTTTATCCACTATTCCTTTTGTCAGTTGCAAAACACTTATTGTGTGTATAGTTGTCTATTTGCATGAAATCATAATCCAGTGTCCAACTAATATTGTCAGATTCCCAAGAATATTTCTGTTCCCTGACGCAATATTCATGTTCCTGCAGGCCAAGAATGCCCTGGCCCAYGCCCTGCAGTCCGCTCGCCACGACTGTGACTTGCTCCGGGAACAATATGAGGAGGAGCAGGAGGCCAAGGGGGAGCTGCAGCGAGCSCTGTCCAAGGCCAAYGGTGAAGTGGCCCAGTGGAGAACCAAATACGAGACRGAYGCGATTCAGCGCACGGAGGAGCTYGAGGAGGCCAAGTACGAGGGGAAAGTGGACAAGCCGGGCAGATATTAAAACCAGAAATTCTTGGAGAGCACTGCAACATTGTCAGGAAGAAGTCAGTGTTCTGCYTGGGGGTGRGGTGAAAGGTGAATKGCAAATGAATTYTSTAATGCATGYGGTATGGGGAAAAAATCATAGGCARRTAAATRAAAGACAGGGCAAGGCAGAGAGAAACAATATAATACGTAAAAAATGTGAGAGGAATGTGGGCCACTCTGAAATGCCTTACCATGCTCTTGAGAAAAGCACCAGAGAATTTAATTTCATTGCTTGCTTTAAGCTGCACATACAACTGTACTTCTAAAACATCCTGTTGTGAAAAGCCCATCAACCACGTACCACAACTACCCCATTGCTCTTAAACCATGAGATATGTTCAACACAGGAARAAGCTGGCACAGCGCCTGCAGGATGCAGAGGAACACGTTGAGGCTGTCAATGCCAAATGTGCCTCCCTGGAAAAGACAAAGCAGAGGCTGCAGAATGAAGTGGAGGACCTCATGATTGATGTGGAGAGATCCAATGCTGCCTGTGCTGCTCTGGATAAGAAGCAGAAGAACTTTGACAAGGTCTCYTGGCCTCCAGCACCAGCACTCCTGGCCACAGCATCCCCCCGTGACTGCCACATCCCTACTCACAGCCCGTTTCTCTTCAGATCCTGGCAGAATGGAAGCAGAARTATGAGGAAACGCAGGCTGAGCTGGAGGCCTCGCAGAAGGAGTCGCGCTCTCTCAGCACRGAGCTGTTCAAGATGAAGAATGCCTATGAGGAGTCCTTGGACCACCTGGAAACAATGAAGCGCGAGAACAAGAACTTGCAGCGTAAGTCCCTGGCCCTCTGCTCCTCACTGGGCTTTCTCACAAGCGTGTTTATCTGCCACATTTAATGGGTCTGGGCCTGTAGGGRTAAGGACATGCCTGACACCTTTATGCACCAGAGCCTTTCTCCATTCAGCTCTTTGCCTGACCATGCTGCTTTTCGCCCTTCCTTGCAGAGGAGATTTCCGACCTCACGGAGCAGATTGCCGAGGGAGGAAAGGCAATTCATGAGCTGGAGAAAGTCAAGAAGCAGATTGAGCAGGAGAAATCTGAATTGCAAGCCTCCCTGGAGGAAGCTGAGGTAAAGCCTTCTGTTGTTAATTGATTAGTTACAACACAATTTAGTAACTTCAGRTAACATTTATGGAATTCTATGCATTGTGAATTGACTCACGGAATTTTCTTCGCACCACTAAAATCTTTGAATCCAGGGGTATATTTTTTCCTTTCCTGCCGTCTCAGACCTCTGGTTATACATTATTGTTTAAGATAACAAGACATGTAAAGTCCTTGACATTGTTACTTTCTATAATAAATGTGTTTTATTCTTTGTTCCAGGCATCCCTGGAACATGAAGAGGGGAAGATCCTGCGCCTGCAGCTTGAGCTCAACCAAGTCAAGTCTGAGATTGACAGGAARATAGCAGAGAAAGATGAGGAGATTGACCAGCTGAAGAGAAACCATCTGCGAGTGGTGGAGTCCTTGCAGAGCAGCCTGGATGCTGAGATCAGGAGCAGAAATGAAGCTCTGAGGCTGAAGAAGAAGATGGAGGGAGACCTGAATGAAATGGAGATCCAGCTGAGCCATGCCAACCGCCTGGCTGCCGAGGCACAGAAGAACCTGAGAAATACTCAGGGGGTGCTCAAGGTCTGTTCAGCAAAGCTACAGAAAAAGAAAAATGAGATCCTTGTCATTTTTGCCATTCAGGGACACGCTGACCCTTGGTAATTTCTCTTGTCTCCCTTTCCAGGACACACAGCTGCACTTGGATGATGCTCTCCGGACACAGGATGACCTGAAGGAGCAGGTGGCCATGGTGGAGCGCAGAGCAAACCTGCTACAGGCTGAAGTTGAGGAGCTACGGGCAGCCCTGGAACAGACAGAGCGGTCCAGGAAAATGGCTGAGCAGGAGCTTCTGGATGCAAGTGAGAGAGTTCAGCTTCTCCATACCCAGGTAAGTTCTAGAATTGAAGACATGTAACACCTACAGTATTTAGAGAACTGAAATTACCAGTATGTTTGTTTACATTTTTTAATTGTAATATATCAATTAGTTTTCAGCACTCTACCATTGCCATTTATCAGTTATTTTTATTCTTTATATAAAGCTAAATATGGTATAAAGCAAATGGAGAAAAAAATATACATACCTTTTTCCTTCAACAGAACACCAGCTTGATCAACACCAAGAAGAAGCTGGAAACAGACATTGCCCAGATCCAGAGTGAAATGGAGGATACGATCCAGGAAGCCCGCAATGCTGAGGAGAAGGCCAAGAAGGCCATCACAGATGTGAGTTGGGCACTCCTTGCATTGCTAATGGTGAATGTACTCTTCCCCAAATATCTCCAGCCCCAAAATGGCTTTGACCCTTTGCTCTGATCAGGCRGCCATGATGGCAGAAGAGCTGAAGAAGGAGCAGGACACCAGTGCCCACCTGGAGAGGATGAAGAAGAACCTRGACCAGACTGTGAAGGACCTGCAGCACCGTCTGGAAGAGGCTGAGCAGCTGGCACTGAAGGGAGGGAAGAARCARMTSCAGAAGCTGGAGGCCAGGGTGTGTAGGGCTGGGGCTGTGCATGAGTGAGCCTGTCCTTGGAGAGACACTGCCARGGAAGCTGCAGGGATGGGCTTCTCCTTGCAGGTGCGGGAGCTGGAAGGGGAGGTTGATGCTGAGCAGAAGCGCAGCGCTGAAGCCGTGAAGGGTGTGCGCAAGTACGAGCGGAGGGTGAAGGAACTGACCTACCAGGTAAGGCAGCACATGTCCTTGTGCRGATGCACCCTCATTCCATCAAACAAAAGATGTTCTCATGGACTCCAGGGATAAATGCTATATTGTGGTTTGCAGAGAGCAATAATTCATTCTTTCCTCTTTTCCCACCTTCCAGTCTGAGGAAGACAGGAAGAATATTCTRAGGCTTCAGGATCTGGTGGACAAACTGCAAATGAAAGTGAAATCCTACAAGAGACAAGCTGAAGAAGCTGTGAGTATTGCTCAAGGAAATTAAAAGCATTACTTCCTGTGGGTGTCACACACATGTCAAGAGAGGAATATCAGAAAT
>NW_026624425.1:38868-63158 GCF_030028575.1 Malurus melanocephalus
GAGCTGGAGGAAGCCGAGGAGCGGGCTGACATTGCAGAGTCACAGGTCAACAAGCTCCGAGTGAAGAGCCGGGAGTTCCACAGCAAGAAGATAGCCGAGGAAGAGTGAGAATGTCACTGAGAGTCATGGAATGATGCAGCAAAGTGACTGAAGGGCTACACAAAATGTGAACCCTCTGTCACTTCCTTCTTGAAAAAGTCTTTATAAGCTTGTCAGTGCCTWAWRACTGTAGATTCTTTTGCATAYAAAGCAGTAGTTAYATTTTAGTTCYRCAGTTATTTAAGTGTTGATTRTGTTCAAACAGTTAATATTTAGGARTAAACTCCTGAATTTYCTGGAGTAAKTATCAGAAACTCTAGTCCTCCARSTATAGTAAGAATAATAGGGCATGAGAACAAACAAAATTTTCTACCCTGCATTACAGTGTTTCCCAGCAATGGAATTGTGATTTAAAGGTAGAATAAATAAATATTAAATAAAATATATTAGAAGAGAAATTGTAAACCTATGCTTTACAACTTTACAAGCATGCATATCAAAAGGAACTGCTCTTATTTTGCAACACTGGATTTGAGAGCATCTTTGTTAACATGACAACATAATGAAATCTCCAGGTCTGACGCCCTGAGAATACAGAGAAGCAGTAATCCTGGTGTTTCCACACCGCTGAACAGTGTTTCCTGCCTTCCTTTTGCAGCAATGCATGAGCTTTGTTGTATAAGGGAAATGAACACTGGGTGGAAAAAAGTAGCTGGCAGACCTTAACTTTCTTTTCATCCCACATGGGGTAACCCTGCAGAATGTAATGTATGAGCAGTACAAAAATGAGGAAAACCCAGCCATGAGGAAGAGCAAGGCAGCAAGGATGTTTCCCAACCCCAGCCTTTCTAGTCAGGGTCCCCGTGGGGGCTGTGTAGCCTGAGTAGATGGCAAGTCTGGAGAGCACAGGTACCTCCATCCTGAAGCAAACAGATCATACCCACTGGAAGATCACAATGGYACTCACATTAGAGCTTTGTTTGTCTGGAATAGGTGTTTAGAAACAACCTACATAGGAAACAGCAGTGCATCATTAAGCACAGAGCAGCCATTCACTACAACCTGGCATGTCAGGTAGTTGCAGAGGAGACATTATACAAGCAGATAGGGGGAATGGTAAATGGTAAATGGCTTTGACTACAGGGACACTTACAGGTCCCTCAAAGTTCTTGGCATCTCTACATCTCTGCATTTACAAGGAATATTTCAAGAAGCTGTGAAACTGGWGGGAAAGGGAGATGGAGATATTGCACAGCCTTTTGCACTGACCACAGCAGTCAGTGTGTGTGCATTCAGGACTGGGGGGTGCTTCTYTTCCCAARCACACTGARGTTTACACCCAAGGAATCCTYCCATKTTATAACTAAATATGGAARTAATTTGCTAGGCAGCAGCTAAATATATTTAAGGAGAAGATGAYGSCCAGTATTGAATCCTGTGTCACTGYAAGTGATGCTCCTCAGAGATGGCATCCCYATGTGTTAAGCTGTGAAAACTTCATCAGTGCCAATGATATCTGGGCAACAAGGAAAAGAAACCTTGGATACGACTTTTAACCTGCTGACAGACTAGCAAATACCACGGCAACTTTGGAGACCATATTTCAATGCCAAAAATCCCCGTTCCCTTGGGACAGTATTACAGTCCTGCTCAAAAATGAACAAGCTGATCTGACTGTGGAAGAATCATGATGCACTTGAAGTGCATGTGAAACTGTTAGAGCTTCTCTCTCACCTGTAAGAAATTATGGCCTAAGGATTTCTTCCTAAATGCTCAACTGATGAAAGGTAACATTGCAGGTTCCTTAAGAGACAACACTTTGGGCCAGAATTCAAACTGCACAGGTGGGAAAGGGAGAGAAATCACACACACTGCACTGTGCTGACCCAGCCTTGCCACCAAGCCATCCTGGAAAGCATGGGTGAAGACTTTGGAATCAGAGCAGAATATTAATGGGATGAGTAAGGAAAACTAATTTCTCCTCACTTTTGATTTGCTGCCTTAGCTGGAGGTCAGGCGTCATTTTGCATCAACACACTATTTCTGGAGTCAGACTGCTTGTGATCTGAAATGTGCTGATGCACAGGTAACTGATCTTGGGAAAAACATGGGCCCATAACAGGCATAAAGGAACATCTCTAAGAGAAGGTTTAAAATAGATGCAGCTGATGAACTCTGCTAGAGCTGCTGCCTCATGTGGACTATGGACTTCTCTGACCTTAGACAGCTTGGGCATAGACATGCTCTGTCTCCTGGGCACAAAAGCATCAGCACTTTAAGAGGCACTAAGACATGGGGAAAATATTTCTGACCTTAAGAAAGAAGCTCCTTACAATAATCACAGAATCTGCTGAGTTGAAACGGACACATAGGGATCATGAAATTCAGCCCATAGGTGAATGATCTGTACAGGGATTGTGCGCACAACCTTGGCATTATTAGCACCATGCTCTGCCCAACTGAGCTAATAATGCCAGATTCAGCTTTCCAATTCCCAAATACTCCCTGTCCATGCCCTCAGTCCACAGCAACATTGCCTTGACCAGAAAAGACTTTCTTCCCCAATGACAGTAAAGAACAGGACCAGAGAGTGAAAGAGAGAAAGGAAGAGAGAAGCAAAGGAGAGARGAGGATGARTGGGGTTGGRAGMAATTGAGAGAAAGAAACMCAGAAAGAGAATGAAACTYGGAAAAAGGCAGAGAGAAAGGAWGGGAGGCAGGAAGGCAGGAAACAATTTAACATCATTTGGCTRTTGGKACCTGACCTTWGTGGAGGCCRAGGGCGCACMTTAYKGCCCCACAAGTCCTGAATCTGAKACTCAKCTAATTATTGTRTATGACTGAGTMCTGGGAAACTAAATGGASGTTTAACAGCCTACATGYAGAATTATGSTGYCTGTAAACACCACGACCTTGGCTGCCTCTGGGAAAGTAGRAATGGAATGTAKGATAACACAGGTGTTCAAAGACAGAAACAATAACCCACCAATCATATACTGATGARTAGAAAATGACAGCYTCATTAACCAATATATGTTTGCCACAAATRTATACACTAGTTGCTAAGTGGATAAAAGGGGCTTGTGCCTTAAWAAAGTAGCATTAGTTTTGTGCATTAGTTTTGTGTGTGTATGTGTGTCTTTGTGTCTGTTATTTYGTGTTGCTGTCTGGCCAACAGCGACAGACCTTGGACTTAACTCTGCTGCTTTTGATCATCTGAGACAGTGTTTGCAAGTCATATCAGCCCTCTCCAAGTATCTGGGCCACAGTGTGAGTAGCTGCTGTTCCCAGGTGCAGAATAGTGGCTGCATCGGCCAGAAGTGTGATAAGATCAAAAGAATGAAGGAAACTCATTTGGAAGGGACTGTCACATCTGTACCTACCCTCTGCAAGGGGAATTGTCACTGCTCTTGTGAACCCACTGTTCACCCACCCATATCATGCCCAATGCCCTACAATGGGTGCCTTGCTCAGAAGACCAAGGAAGTGTCTCTGTTCTCTGAATCTCTGCTTTGTCCTCGCACTGCAGGAGGGGCAGGCGGGTTGTGTCTTGTGCCTCCTCACATCCCATGTCCTTGTGAGCAGTGATGTTAAAAGAAAAGGCTGAAAATTCTGAAGYGGTGCATCTTGGGAAAGCAGAGGTGTTTGTGGGGACTGGGAAGGATGAGTAGAATGTGGAACACTCKATGGACAGCAGAGACAATGGGTTCACATTTCAGGATTTCATGACATCTGACTACTTTGCAAACTGGTAATGCTTCTAAACACAGAACCTAAATGTGATGGTCTTCAAGGCAGAAACATGCATCAATGTGCAGAGTACTAGAAATTAAGCTAGACAGAATGTTTTCCCATCCTTAAGGGCTCTTGGAAATGTTCATCATTTCCCCTCTTCCGGTATTCCAAAACATTTTTTAATGTTTTAAAAAACACATGAAAGACTTGGGTAGCCAAAAATCTGGCCTTAAGAAAGAAGGGACTTTGTCCATGTCTCCACATTTCAATACGGAACTACTGAAATCAAGCAAGGAGATGCTTCGAATTAACACGAAAGTCTGTTTTTCCTAGGAGTGATTTGAGATTGTGAATGAGCCCTTGTGGAATTGAGGAGTTATACCACATATGTTATACCACATAACCCACAGTAGATTGATATACAACTGCCTGAATCTTACTCTGTTGCAGGGGGTATTATGGTTGTTAAAGCTGGACTTTAGATCATAAATTACTTGTGACAATTCTTCAGAAGAGTACAGCCACATCTCAGACAAGGATAATATGCATGTTTCTTTGAACCATGGCATTCACAAGCAAGGTTATCGAGAACAGGTTCCTTTATGACACCTGTTATCTGATAGTGATTTCAAGTGCTCATCGTGTTCTCACATGTCTTCTGGGAGAAGCAGTCACTTTTTCAAAACTGCACTATTTTAGTGACCCTGAGTTCCTTTTGGTCCAAATCCTTCTCCACCTTCAATTCTTTCTACCACCTGTTGTCTTTCTTCTGTTGACTGTTCCACCTAGACGCCACCCAGCCTTCTCACCCCACACACCTGTTCTGTAACAGGAGCTCCTCAGCTGCTTTGGTGAGTGATGGAAAGGGCATCCTGAAGGTTGTGTCCTCATCCAGGACCCACTCTCAAGTTCTTTTCCATGGGTGCATCCTGGAAAGACAGGAGGAACCTAACTAACTGTGCAACTTTGATATTCACACAGCATCTGCCCAGGTATTATAGTTTTACCTTCTGCTCCAGTTCACAGTTAAGTGATGCTGAAATATCTTTGGAGTCACAGTTTCTCTCTTCTTTATCTCTTTTCTGAAAGACAGAAGTATAAAATATTGTACATACTTATGTGGCATATGTTATACCATTAAGCTATACCATAATTGAAAAAATTAACTTTGAAGCAGTCTCAAGAGAGTACAATTAGAAGACAATTAGAAGGATCTTCAAAATCCTTCCATGTTTTGGTGCCTGGGACAGGTAGTCTTCACAAGTAAGCTGTAGCCCCAGAAATACTAGCTTACCTATGCCATGGCCAGAATTTCCCTGTACCTATTCTGTATCTCTTCCCCTGGATTTTTTAAAGATTCTGGTGGTTGTGTTCATCAACCTGTTTTCCACAAAAATCAATTAACACTTCCTAGTCTTACAACATACATAATTTTTGAACTWTATAGCACTATGACACTGCTTTGGACTAGATCCTTCCTGCAGGGAAGCATGCATTCCACCAAAACCATGCACTTCATTAGTCAACRGGACAAAGGGAGGTTAGGTTAAGGAAAATGTGTCCTACCATCTCCTGAGTCCAGTGCATCTTAATACTGGGAAGTGCTGGGATGAGAAGCCTTGCTCTGAATGATCAGTGTTTCAGCAATTCTGTTTCTTTGGTGCTAACATTCCTGGCAGCTCTCGTTTTACACAGAGGGCAGCAGAAATGCTGCTGCAGCAGGAGCTGAGCATTCCCTGTCAGAGCAGTGCTCATCAGGGTTCCACAGAGTACACTGATGCCTCCAGCATGCCCTCTCATACTGAGCATGGCTGACAACAGCACTGGAAAGCTGCAAATCCCATGGGGAATGTTTCTCAAATAAATTGTTGCACTGAAGAATCCATAGATTTATAAGATCTGACCACTTTTTTTTCCTTTTTTCCTTTTTTTTTATTTCCCTGGAGATCTTGGTTTTCATGACTTTTGAACCCCAGTTTAGTTTTTTATCTATCAAGATTCACATCTGGTACAGCTGAGTATAAAGAAGAAAAAATACTGTTCATAGCAAGGGAATAAAATTGCTTCCCTGATAAGATTAGCAATGGCAGCCTGAAGACACATTGGTTCAATTGTTGATCATTGACAGACATGCTATAATAGCAACAGTGCTGCACCAAGAATAACTTTTATCAATGTGATTAGGAGAAAAATGATTTTTAAATAAAAACTGCTTGTGGAGCTAACTCTAGATTACCAAAAAGCCCATGGGAGTTACTTGTGAGTTTTTTGGTTGCAATTAAGATTTCAAGAGCATCTAAAAAAACAGATGATCAGGCTATAATAAGAGCACAGACCTGTGAACAAAAGCTGATTTTTCACTGGAGAGCAGTTAGGAATATTCCCGCTCTTTTTTTTAGCAAAATGTTTTGGAATAAACAGAAGAATAGTAATGCACCAAGTATAGTGGGTACTCATCCAATATTGTTAAATTAATTAAAATCTGAAGAAATTGAATTATTTTCTAGTGCATATAAACAGTGCTCAAATCAATGCCAGGGAAATGGATATTTCAAATAAAAAATCAGGCTTTAAGAGTGTATCTGAGAATATATCCCAGCATTTGTGATTTATGTATCAATAAACATTATTAAATAAGGAAGAAAAGACGCTGCAAGTATCAACACAGCTTTTATAAAATAAAATCAAAATGTGCACAAAAAGGTGTCCTCACCAATGCTGGGTACTTCAGTGCTCAGGCTGAAGCAGAGAAATTCAGTGGCAGCAATATAAACTTACTGCCATCTCTCTGGCTGAGGCCAGAACCACCCCAGTGCAGAGCAGCACTCAATTAGACTTCAAAAGATACCTAAAAGGGTATCAAGGAAAGCAGAGTTTTCCATTGATGATAGTTTATTTAGATGAGAAAGATTTGCCCACAACACTGTCACTTTCATCCCAGGCCTAAGAGCTTTCCTAGGACAATTGGATTCAATGCAAGCTGTTCATTTGTGAAGGAAGTTCAAAGTGGAAGAGACATGAAAGACTATGAGACACCCTCCTTTTGGCACAGTTACTTCTAAATTTGTCTGTTCCTTTATTCTGTTCAGGTACAGTATCAGAAATAGCTGTCCTTCTCTACAGAGGAGGGAAGAAATTTGAGATAAGCATTTGCTTAGCCAATACTGTTAACAAACCCCTCCCAAACATTATCAGAAATAAAGTGCTGGGTGTGGACCAGCTTCAAATATCTTCAAATCAACGTTACTAACATTACCAGGGATTCTAGCCTGATTAGCCCAKGGGGATGATTGGGAGGAATGGGCTCTCAGCAGAACAAGCTCAGAAAGGATGTAGGCAGAAATAGTTCAGAGAGAAAGAAATCGGAATTCAGAGAGAAAGAAATCGGCAAGAAGTCTCACACTGTGGGGTACATAAAAAATCTAAATTAACTGCACCTTAAGAAAGAATTTCAGAAAGAAAATGTATAAATAAAATAAGAACAGTGAATAATACTCGCTATGAAATGAAATGTAACAGAAATTTCTGGTACTTGTACAGTTTCTGGGCTGAATAACAGCATAAGCAGGCAGTGCCAAATYACTTTCTGACACCAAGACTGGGCACATGTAGCCACAGCATAAATTTGCTATGCRATTTCTGCAGCCAAGTAACATTATCACAAAAGATTTCGGAAAGAAAACCCATTGTGATACCCATATAGGCATGGCTCTGATTTCTAACTCACAGATGCAGGAATGGGGCATGGCCAAAGTGGACGGATTATTTTTCTGAATTGAGGAAATGAGCAATGTCAGTATTTTTGGGATCAGGCACAAGTCAGACATCAATACATGTCAAGAACAAACCCTGTCTCCAAATGGCAGGAAGGGATCCTCCATCAGGAACCTTTACACTGAAGTCAAGTCCAACAYGAGGGAAGGAACACGTAACCCCAGTTCCTTTGCTCCTCTTCATTTTCCAGCCATTAGCCTTTGCTGAACAATGGAAGATTTTTATCCCTGTGAGTGACAGCAACTGATCCATCATGTACAGTTAAGCAGCAGCACACTTGTCTTCTGCTCTAGAAAGGCAAGCCCAGAAAAATGGCAAATCTGGTGACAACTGCAAAAAAATCACTGTCACCAAGAACTGGAGCTGCTGGAGCCCAGTTAACATAAAACASTTCTGGAAAGTTCATGGGCTGCAGGTTTCTGCATTCTTCAACAAGATGTAACTCAGGAATTTGGAAAGTCAGTATTCTGCACCAAAAAAAAGGGCAATTGTTGTTCAAATAATAGTAAAAGAAAACATTGAACCACATCCTAAAAATTACATTAAAAAACTAAGGAAAACCTTGCTTTGTATAATGGCAGTAAGTAAGCAAACACAGGTTATCTGAAGAAGTGGGAAGATCCTCTCATTCCTTCAGATGTCCAACACCTCTCCAGTCTCTTTTCAGGACGCATTCTCAGAGCTGCCTCTGTACAAGTCTTGAGGAACACACCCTGTGGCCTGAGTGGACTGGGATCCAGGGACAGGTCTGAGCACATGGAGAGTCTGTGCCCAGGTACCAGCAGGTTCACTTTGTGTTTATGAGCATCTACACTGACTCAACTCATCCGAGTGGAACAAGGTAAGGTCATTTGTGCCCCTGGTATTTATGTGAGTGCTCAGTGTGTTCAGCTGTGCTGTTATGTGGCCAGCTGTGCATACATGTTGTAAATGTGTTCTCCATGTGCTTGTGCCTTCTGCAAATTCTTGCTCAGCCTCACTACTTGGTTGGACCTGGATTTGGATCTGTGGCAGTCTTGTCTCTGTCACAAATTCGGCCTTGTTATCTGACAAGAAAACCTCAGAAACAAATCTTGCATGGAAACTGCTGTTAAGGTGGAAAACAGTCAGGCACTGAGCACTGGCAGATGGGGAAAAGAGTGCTTCCYACCAGACAGCCAGCCTGCCAGCTCATGCCCTTCARCTAGCAGGGCTGCAGGGGCCTTTGCTGYTCAAAATATTCTGGCAGTGTCTGAGACAACAAGTGAATGACAAACATATTTAGCAAGTTCCTGTGGCTGACCTGGCTGGGAAGGCACCAACCTCCCTATTTCACTTCTGTATTAGACACAAGTGTTGTTTGCTCAGTGCTGACAGGAAGGAAGCTTGATGGAAAGCAAATAGATGAAAATAAAAGACAGAGAAAGCAAACAGAATGTTGGTTTTGTGATCAAAGTGTCCAGTCCAATATGCCCTCAGAGAACTATCAGCAAAAGCCTTTTGACACAGGCACACCAGGCTTGTTTATTTGGGACATTTCCTGGCAGAAGTGATGGCAGAGCATCTGACTCAAGGCAATAGAAAATGCAGGTGTGTGTGAGACCCCCTGTTCATTTCTACAGAGACACAAACTCTCACACGTACACACACTCTCCTGCACAGTTAAATAGCCTAAAACTTATTCCTTCATCATCTACAATTTGACAATCACAATTCAAGAATTTCAGCATTTTCCTCTCCGAGACTTATGGCCAAAGCATTAATTTCTCTTTTCCTTTCTGAGACAACAAAGCTGTGGTAGTATCAGCAACCAGCCTGTGCTGTCTCTTTGCTCTGAACTCCTTGCTCTTTGCATATCCCCCTGCTAAGGCACTGCACAGTGGGCCTGTGCTGCTGGAAGCATCCTGAATGCTTTGCATAATGTGGAAGCCAAGCTTCCTTGTTATGCAGATTAATAGATGTCRTGCCAYAACCTGCTCCCARCCAATCCAAGTAGCCATTGCATAAGTGGATTATTTTCTGGGCATTTTAACTGCCCCTTGCCACTGGCAGGATTGCTGAAAGGATATCTCAAGTGAGGATATGAGGAAAATGCTCCTTCAGTAAGAACCAACTATGTGAAGCCCAGCACCTTCCTGGGCAAGTCACTGACAATCACAGTCCAGTCTCTGTCAAGTTCCCAATAATGCAACTCCCTTTTCTGCAATACTTTGGTGACCAGAGAGCACATGCTGTTTTCTCTGGCACTGATGTATCATTCCTGGCTGAACAGAAGGAGGATAGAACTCATTTGAGCATGCAATTAGTTGCTAAGTAAAATCTTCCATGACATTCAGATATGCAGTCTACAGCTTTCTTCCATTGTTTTTCTGAGTTAGTGGCTCTGGAGACTCCTGATATTGAAGACTCAGAGAACAGAGACAATGCTGCAAACATTTCTTATGAGCCAAGCACTGGTTCCCTGTGGAAATTTGATGTCACATAGGATATCTCCTTCCTGTTGTGTTACACAGGTATTGGTTCAACAGGATACAAGGATTCTTTTTCTTCAGTTATACAGCCACACTTCTACGGCCAGGAAAAGGAGAAATAATTTCGCCTCCCAATGCAGAAGTGGAAAAATCACTCTYTCCAAGCAATTTTATCATCAAAGAAGAGGAAAACACTTACTCTACAGCACACAGAAACCTCTTTCCCTATCACAGAGAGCTATGAATGCTGTTTCAAATACTTATGGGAGAATTGGGAGGATGAAACAGAAAAAAAAGGGRAGTGAATATGGCCACAGTCAACAGAGTCCATAGTTCTGTGAAGAAAAATTAGTCCACCTACACAGTCACAGAGATTCACTCCCTGGAGACCTTCAGAGTCTGCACAGCAGCAGMAAGGAAAACACAGATCAAAAATATCAGAATACCATAAATAGTGTGGGAAAAGCATATGTGGGTATGATTGTGAGGAGAACTATCACTTTAAATGAAATTTTAACGTCTAAAGCAAATGTATAAATCTCTGAGTTTTTATATTTGGCCCAGATCATATTCCCTTTGCAGCTGGTGGAGTCAAATGCGTCAGAGACCTCTAACCTCCCCCTCAAATTTTACAATGTCAGCGAAAAATTAGATTATTTCTTCTGAAACCTGACCCCTGAGAGCACTGATATCAATAGTCTTAAAAATAGGCCCATCAGCTGGGGTCATCAGAGATGTGTTTGCATTTGAATTGCTAAGCCAAGAGATTTTCATATTAAATCAGTCTCCACTGGGTTTCCCCAGCATAGGCGAGTTCATTTAGAGAACCTCATAGACTTTATGTATAYTGGGGAGACAGACAACTTTTTCAACTCTTTGACACAAATATGAATCAGAATGAGAGATATTTTCAAGCACTCTGYACCGTCCTTCCCACTGAAAACAGCATCCAGTGTAATATGACCCAGGCATCTGAAATATCAGCTCTTGAAAATGCCCTGTCAGCCTTGGGCCCTCCAAGCTGGAGAGGAGGCAGCCAGCAGATGTAAGATAAGGTCTGTAAAATCTAGAYAGGACAATGAGAGGGAGTGGATGGATGGCTGAACTTCCCTGTACCTGAAGTAGGGCCATCAGGTGAAGTGAGCTGGTGAGCAAACATAAATRCACAGGATACTTCAAACCAGCCATAGTTATCTTCTGTGATCATCACCACTGAGTAGCTACTGAAGGTTCACATTCATTTTAAAATCTGCCACATAAATCCATGAGAGGAAAACCAGATGCAGACTCCTGATTCCAAACAACAAAAACAGCAAGACTGGGATGTGCCTGAGCTGGGGGCACTTGAGGAATGGGGTGGTRTTCAGGGAAAGCCGCAGCACATCTGCCTGTCTCATCATTCCTGTGCTTTTCAGCCTCAGACACCATTGAAACTGAGCTGCTGCCAGGACAATGCTCTGGGCCACCCTTTGGTTCCTGACATGTCTGTCCCAATAAGCCAACAGACAGCAGCCAGGCAGAGACAGCCCCTTGCAGAGGGGCCATGGAGAGCCTGGAGCCCAGGAGCTGCTGCTCTGGAGCCAGGACACCCCTGTGTTGGCACAGCAGCAGGCTGAGCACAGGCAGTGCCAGACACAGCCACTGCTTGTGGCTCTGGCCAGAGCACTCACCTGGGAAGGGAAATGCTCCTTGCTTGCCTCCCTGAGGTTTGTGACACAGTCTCAGATGCCCACTGGGTTCAGGTGCCAATGGATGATCACAGCACAGCTGGGCCATGGGCTGCTATGGGCAGTGGGACAAACCAGCAGGGCTTTCAGCAAAGCTGTTGGAAGTTTATCATAATCCTCATTTTCTTCTTCAGTGCCTGGCCCATAACCTCAGTGTTAATACTGTCTGAAAAGACAGAAGCTAACTTAGTGTGCCATGCTGTTACTGCACTTTTGTGCCGCAATCTGCRAAGTCATGCAGCAATGCCTGAACCAGATTTATGCTGCTTTTTCCCTAAGTAGAAGAGCCTTACCATGCTGCTTAGCCTGCCCTCTACCTCATGAAATGATTATGAAATCATTTAGAATAGCTGAGATTTTGAAGATGTTCAAAGATCACCTAATCCAACAACCTACTCAAAGCTGGCCAAACTACTTCAGGTTGCTCAGGAATTTGTCCAGTCACATCCTGAACACCTCTACAACTGGAGCCCCTCTGGATAACCTGTTCCTGACTTGGATCACTGCCATGGTAAAAACAATTTTCCTTATATCTAATACGAATTTTCCACATTCCACTTTGTATTACACTCTTTCTCACTGTATCATATACCTGTAGATCATAAGAACCCCTTTTAGCAGCTTCTTCATCAGATTAAATAAACCCTTTTCTTTTAGCTTCTTATACATCACTCCATCCCCCTGACTTTCTTTCTGGACAAAAGATTACAAAACAGTCTTTGGAAATCAAATTCTCACCAAGTTATTTGTGACCATGTTATGTTCTTTGCAGCTTTACACTGCCTTTTTTTAGCAGTTCTTTAGACCAAACACTCTTTTCTTCCACTGGAAAAGTGTTTCTTGTGTATCTTTTTTCACTGACAGGTTTGGTTTTGACTATCCTACACAGACAAGCTCTTTTTTGCTGCTTCTCAAGTAAGTGGTTTCTAGATCATTTTCATGCACCAATTCCAGCCTAAGCCTCTTTTTGCACATAGTGCAATTATCACATCCAGTATTTCTAAGGGGCTCATACAACAAACTTAACATTTCTTCAGCTGTACCAGATCTAGTTCAAACTCCTGATCGTACTAGAGTCATTCTGCTGACTTACAATTCTGCTCTGACTTCTTAGGATAGTGGGCACTGGTCCATCTTCCTTATGTCATGTATAAGTGACATCATCTTTCAAGACACTGTATTGAGATTTGTTCCCAGCTCTGTAAGTTTTCATGTCTCTGTGTATCATATTAAAAAAAAAAAACCAACTCACTGGACATAACTGTTATATGTTCATCTTCTTGCCATGAGACTTCTGTCACAGTTCAGGTAATACCAACCAGAAACCGTCAGTGGGTAGGGCTGCCCACACAAGTGTCTGTGGCACACCAAGGCAACGTAAATGTTTGTCCTTTAAAGTCAGAAACAAAGCAAAACTAACCTTGCTGGTCTCTGGGTTAAAGAACAGCTCATTTTTAGTTTAATAAATRCAGACAAAGCCTGGGCTTGTATCAAGGATCTACACTCTTTGGGAGTCCCTATATCGCCTATTCAAATAGGATGCTCCCAAAGAAGAGAAGGAAGTCCACTGATCCTGTAGGTTCCCAAGCAGTGCATTCCCATAAGATCCTTATGTGTCTGCAATAGAACTGCAGGAAATGTACTACTGTGAGTACGAAAGAATGACAAATCTGAGTTATAGCTCATAATGCATCATCCAAGTAACTCCTTGGAGGAGAGATCAGAGCTGAGTAGACCGCTTACTATTTACCACGGTCAGAAACTGGTTCAAATCCAACTACAAATTCTTGGACTTGGAATTGTTCTATCTCCAAAACTGCGTTTTCATGACAGACTCAGAAAGCTTGGGAAAATACACATATGTGCAAACCTAAAACCTGGCAAAGTCTCACAGAAAAGCTGTGTGAATAGGTGATGCAGAAGAGTGCCTGAACCAGAACAGCATTTCAGGAAAGGGCAGAGGAAACAGAGAACCTCACAGCTTCCCCACCTTGGCCACATTCACCAGCCCATGAGTGCAGCTGCCCRGCCAGGCTCTTAACCCATCTGTACCATGACCTCATGGCCATTATAGAATGGGAAGACTCTCTCAGTAGCATGAGAAGGGTATTCCTTCCCGATGCCTGGGCCACTCAGTGACGTTGAGTATGGGGAGCTGGATAAYAGGAATCACAGTGATTTGTGATCCTACTCCGTATTGCAATCACTCTGTTGTGTTTGCATTCACTTTTCATTGTGTCACATTGCCATATTACTATGCTGACTCAAACTCACATGCAACATCAAGCACCTTCAAGTRACTAAATTTTGTATTAAACATTAAAAACCCTTAGCATGTGGAATATGTAAAAGGACCAAACTTGACTGCTGCCATAATGTCCTAGGAGAAGCTCACTCAATTTGTTGTGGGAGGTAGTTATGAGTAAGATGCTTCTCACAGAAGACAGAAAGGCATTAGGCTCTGGCATGAGTTACTTTTACAGAAGAGATAATGACATTGCTGAATCTGAATGGAAGACAAATTCCTCTGGGAACTTATGTCAGCAGGGAAGAGTGAGAAAGAACTAAAAAGAACTAAATGAAAGCCAAGTTGCTTTTAGAATTCCTAAGTGCAGTATTTCAAAGAATGCCATGACAAATGCTGGTCACATCATTATCTTCAACAGACCAGAAAACATGTGAGAAAAGTCACAGCTTCTTTTTTACCTGCACTCAGACTGGCAAATCTAAATAATTTCATCTCGCTCGGACCTCCTAATATAGGATTTTGCTTGCAGTAGAAGTGGGGAGGGCAGTTAAGTAAATTGTCCAATTGTCCTAGCACACCTAGCTGGATATCTATTTTTGTCTTTGAGAAAGATCATGCTCTTTCCAATTAGCCTGCAAAGAAGGATTTTCACAGTAACTCAAGATGAAATCATGGCCTGAGGTGAGAAGGTGTGAACAAGTTGCAGATTTGCAGGCTGATGGGGGTGGRCAGGGAGGAGGAGTTAAACAATACAGGTTTTTCTGGATCTCAATATGAAAGATCCAACAGAAACTGGCTTAATAAAACAGCCAGTTGAATAAAATAGTGCTGTGGTTAGAGAATGGTATTCTCCAGTGCAGTACTTCCTCTAAAACCATGTGCCGTCCCCCCCTTCCCCTCCCCTGCAGCACACTGGAGAGAATTGGAGGCACAAAAGGCAAAGATCAGAGATTGAGATAAGAGAAATTTACTGGAAACAGCAATAAGATAAGAAAACAAACAGTGGGAGCAATGATACTAAGGGCAGAGGCTACAAGAAAAGAAAGAATTCTCAAGAAACCCCTCCAACAACAGACAATACCAGGTAGCTCCCTGTGCCACATTTCCAAGGAAGGAACTCCTTCTCTCTGGAAGAGACTCCTTTTCCCTGCCCAAGCAAGGCTCTGAGGTGACACAGAATAACCTATGGGTCCTGGCCCTACCCCAACCTGGCCACTGCAAAAATTAACCATGTCCTGGCTGGAACCAGGACAATATCCACTCCTTTTTCCAACTATATGCATACATATGCATATATGTGTGTGTATACACACATTTATTTGTTTGTTTATCTATTTAAAAGAACATATAATTTTCATAGTCAATGGCTGCCYCTCCACGATGTCTGTTGAGTTCATGTAGTCCATGACTGTGGGTTCTAACCATCCTTGGTGCCTCCCAGGGCAGAAGGGCTGCTGTGCTGTCAGTTGGCTGCTGCAGCAGGAGCTCAGGACTGGTGTATCTGGAGCAGCCCATCCTTGTTGGCCATGGCAGTTATGGGACACACTSAGAGTGTCATTCAGCAAYCAGTATTACACAATTTAACATTATAGACTGTTCTCACCCAAAACCCAAACTCTCTTGAAACACTGTGTTTCCTCGTCYTTCTGCATTACCAATGCAGCCAAGATATTTGTGATGTGCAGCACAGCCCTGAGGACGGGCAGCACAGCTCAGCATGGGCCTTGGCAAACTCAGGCTAACTGTGGTRCAGATCACTAACTTCTCCATGTACGGTCAGCTCCTGGTCAAGACTGGGACATTCTACCCCTTGATACAGGTAAAATTTACCTTTCTCATAGATATTATAAGTTAAAGCTTATATGTTAACAACATATGGAATTCTAAAGTCCTTAGTGTAAGGACCAATCGAGCAGATATCACCAACTCCCTGAATACATTTGTCTTACACAAAGATCCAAAGACAAATGGTGTCTAATGAGAGTCATATTTCAACCCATGATCCCAAATCAAATCCCTGGCACAGCTCTAAAATGAAAATTCARCTGAAAATTAATTGTAACTGGAGAGCATGAAAATCAACAAATTCACACATTGGTGACTGTAATGTAAAGGATAGATAGTAGCATGGTTTTTAACCACTATCAGGTATATTAAACCCCATCTCAATTCCGACTTTCATAGTTAATATGAAAATCTGTGGACTCCAAACCCTGGTATACAGAGTCACTCCAGGGTTTTTCAGTGAAGAAATACTGATAAAATGCATATGCTCCATGACTGAGTAATAGTCGCAAAAATAAATCCATGGAATTCAATAATTTTACTAGTGCCCATGGATCTGCAACTGCTATCAACTCTGGTGTGTTTTTTTTCGTGGATATTCTTTATATCTGCATAATTCAGGGCTAGGCACACAGGAATTTTATTGAACTCGAAGAAAATGGGTAAAGTAAGGAGAAGAAAAACAGGAGAACAAAGTGGTGGCCTTCCAGTGCTGTAAGAGGAAAAATGGAATAAGCTGTTACCTCAACACATTTGAGATTTCCTTTTTTATTTGATTACAGGAAGACATCCTTCTGCTTCCTTGGTTACATATACAAACATGTACACTCCTTCTCAATACCAGGATTGTCAACTTCCCTTGGACTGTACCTACATGACACCAACCTATGCACATTATTTGTATTTCCCTTTGTTCAATATCATGATATTCCTGTCTTCTAGTTGCTCCAGCCTRTCAAGTCCTTCTGAATRGAAAYATACATTACAATGAGAAYCCAATAACACCAATTCAAGCTACARKGTGCAYAACCATTAGCAAATCCCCACACAGAGGAAGGCTCAGAGATGGTTAGCAAGGATGATATGCACAAGAAGCTGAGAAGAGAATGCAGGAAGTGATCACAGTTATCTCAAAGGGAGATGAACTTAACACAAAGGGGACCTTCGTTTTGAATAAATGACTGTATCAGTGAGTGGCTCAACTGCTTATTGAGCCACTTAAAAACAGTAGAAAGCACAATCCTCCCAAGCCAGACCAGGCAGGGTGGAAGAAATAAGGGTGATGGATGTGTGTGTATGAGCCTCAGGCCAACAYAGGGTTATAAAAATCAAACAATTTTGTTTAAATTAACTTTAAGGAGTGCAATGGGTTTGTGCTGGCTTCAACACACGTATTCCTTCCCAGAGATAGGGGATGCTCAGCATCATGGTGGTGAGTATCTAGTGACTTATAATCACAGAATCATACAATATTAAGCGTTGGAAGGAACTCTGATGATCATCAAGTCCCAACTTCCACTGCCATGGGCAGGGGCACCTTCCACTAGACCAAGTTGATGAAGGCCTTATCTGACCTGACTTGGAACACTTCCAGGGTTGGGGCATCCACAGCCAACCTGGGCAGAAATTAGAGAAAGACAAGTGTAACAGGATGCTCTGGAAAGGGGGTAAAACATCTTGGACAGCWTCATATTTGTTAAGCTCTCAGTGGGGAATGGAGAAGAGGTCGCATGCTACTTTTGGTGTTGAATAAAGCTGAAACCAGTCTGACTGGTCAATCTCAGACTTAAACATCATGATAGTGAGATGATATGGCAGACTTGGTAAAGTACCTGATAAAGGCACCAACAGGTGATGCTGCTCATAACTGATCCAAAGCCACTGAGATGACACAGCTGGTCCAGAGACATCTGATGGACAGTCCAGCATTTCATGCTGTAAAAGTCCAGTCCAACTTCTTAATAGGAAGGTTTTTTAACACAGTCCTACCCAGAGTGTGTGTGGAGATTCCTCCTTCAAGTGGGGACACTCCTCAAGGTTGAGTGAAAGAGATAGGTCCATWGTCATTGGTCTGGGTGAGTAAGATCAATCTCAACTTAATAATTATTTTTGATAGCTTCAAAATTGCTTTGAAAATGCATCACTGTACTATAGCAGTAGTTACAGATTCATACAATGTAATAAATAATACTGATTAAGATTATTTTAGTTTAATAACTACCTTAATAAATAATTTACATTTATATAATTATATCTAGTTTCCAATACATAATCATGTGAGATGAAGTTGTATAGAAGTTCACTTGCACCTTTAAATCTTTTAGACATAGACTGCTGTCAATGTCTGGTGCYAAAGTGRGATACARCCACACCAAGACTCCTCTCTGAGAMGTTAAAAAGCTGSTGGCCMTTTCTGCAACTTTTAACTGAACARGAGAGCTTCTCTAAAAMACTTTGTTTGAAACTCCTATTCTGCCTGTAACAAGAAACCCCCAATTTTTTTCCTACATCATAACAGAAGTCTGTAATACATGAAAACAGTGGCTGTTCTTATCCCTCACCTCAAGAAGGAGATAGCACAATGTGATGAGGACCAGAGAGAATAATAAAGTCTGTTGTGTTTGACCTTAGTGGGTCTTTTGGTTCTTTTGGTCCTGTGTTCCATCTTGTCAAATAAGGAGCAGGAGTAGGTRCTCCAGGCACTGGAGCAGAGATTTCCTTGCAGCCTGTGGAGAGGACCACTGTAAAGAAGATACCCACGTGCAGCTCAAGGACTCCACACTGGAGGASGTGGAAATTTCCTGGAGGAACTCASTGCAGCCCATGGARAGCCCAGGCTGGAGAAAGGGTAAAGTCTGAARAGGCAGGAGAAGCAGATAGAAACTGTTAAGGAATCACTTCTACCTCCCATTACCTACCTAACAGGACTGCTCAGAGATGGAGGCAGCAGAGTCAGGAATAAAGAAATGAAGTTGAGTCTGGAAAGTGTTGGGAAAAAGGTGTTGTTTTAATGTTTGTTTCACATTAACTGTATTTATTTTAATTGTCAAAAATTAWATAAATTTTCCTCAAGTGTACTCTGTTTTGCRTGTGACAGTAACTGGYAAGCMSCTTCCCTGTCTTCATCTTGAGCCATGAGATTTTCCATCCTTCTGTCTCCCTATCTCCTGTCAAGGAGGGGACTCTGAGGTCAACACYCTATATAATGATTTTCTGTGTGGTATGCTGTGGCGAGGAGCAAGAGGCACAAACTAAAACACTGGGAATCTCATTTAAACATAAGATAAAAGGATTTAACAGTGAGGGTATTCAAGCACTGGAACAGAGATACATTGCTGAGATAGRCAAAATCTGGTACAAAGTTCATATTCCTACTTACCCCATGCAACGCCATAACCTGTAGTTGCAACTGCAAGAAAATTTAAGTTAGGAACTTCTTGATAATTTCAGTTATGGCTTGCCTGTTTAATAATTTCATTACTACAAGATGAAAGTCACTTAAATAAGATTTCATAAAACAGAACATGATAAACCAAAAATTAACCATAAARTATGATAAAACATAGTTTTTCCAGTCTGTGAATTTCACTCCTCTAGATTCAAGGTGAATTAAACATTAGAAACAATGAAAAATGTTGACTAGATTAAAAGTAATTAATAATTTATAAATTCTTTTCACTTTGAAATTGAAGGCATTTTCAATTGTTGTTTTATTTTCTCCTCTACCTTTTGGGGATATTTTCTCTAATCATTGCAACAAAACCATTTTTTTTAATTAGTTTCTCTTTTTTCTCTCTGTAGCTTTTAAAAAAATATGAAACACTCAGAAGTTACAGAACACCTAGTGAAGTGACTAAAATTTGTGCTGGAAGAAATTGCTTCTATGATTTAATAGACAGGGGGATGAGGGGGAAAAAAAGAGTGAACTTCAGTTAGGATTTTTGCATTGTATCCTCCAGAAATCTTTTTCGGAAGAGTTTATTGGATAGATGGACTATTAGGTTTGCTAAAAACTGAATTCAAGGGATGGTGTTGAATGGCTTGGTGCTCAGTTAKCTGGCAATACCAAGTGCAGCAGTTCAACACTCTGCCCTACCTTGTTCAAACATTTTCATCAGCACCTTGGACAATGATGATTCCTTGATTCAATGAGTGTCTTTTAGGTAAGGAACCAAGACAAAGGTGAACACAAGTCAGCAGTGCAGTCTTATCATGAAGAAAACAAAGGCTATGTGAGGAAGAGTATCACCATCAGATTGAAGAAAGTTACRTGATAAAGCACAAGGAGCAGCTTGGAAGCTTCAAGTTTCATATTGTTCTTCAGTAAGTGGAGAGTGTACAGCAACAAATATTTGAGGGATGTGAAATGATTTCATTACTTGAAAACATGACTGGGARCCCGTAACAATCCCATATCACCAACTCTTCTGTGGTCTTATGAAGTTATTGTTCTTTTTCTACTGTAGACAGATGAATTTGGTGAGTGAGAAGCTCCAAATCCTCAAGCAGAAACTGGCAAAACAGAAAGATGAGTTGAAGACTGAGGTCAATAAGTTGTCCAATAGTGTAAAGTCCACCTCTACAACCACAGGAGAAGTAGAAACCTCACCTCTCTGTATTTATGAATCTTTTTTCCATCCACAAGTGAAAAACTTTTATACAATCCTTTCCAAAATTTGAAAGCASCAGGAAGTGGCTTAAGCACAAGTTGACACTATCTCATCCCAGTTAAAAAAAAAAATCTGTAAAAAGTCTGAAGCTTAATAGAAT
Source organism: Malurus melanocephalus (assembly GCF_030028575.1). Classification (NCBI taxonomy): domain Eukaryota; kingdom Metazoa; phylum Chordata; class Aves; order Passeriformes; family Maluridae; genus Malurus; species Malurus melanocephalus. The sequence continues at coordinate 59,396 of NW_026624425.1, forward strand.
TTTCAGACATCACAAAGATGGAAAAAATATTCTGAAAATTCACCAAACATGAAGAGGCAAGGCAATCAATGAGAACTCAGAGCTCTAGAATGGCTTTTGGACCTGATGTTGTATTCACTGCAGGAAAAATATATGAGATGTTATTTTCTGAACAAGGCAGATGAAAATYAGGCACTGTGAAAAGTGGTCCTTTGTTGGCAGGTTTCTAGGGTGGGAAGAAACAGATAAACAAGTCAGCTGTCATTCCTTCKTAAATCTGCTGCCTTCCCAGATGATTCCCATTACTCTAGGAGGTGAAACAAAATGCAAGATATCAAACTGACAGAGAGGATGATATACTACAAGRGTGATCTTTGAGCCAGGGTACTGGAATTCATGTCATCTTCTTTATTTGGCATATGCAGAGAACCCAAGAGGGAAACTGAAACATAAAATCATTTTGCAGCTACAACTAGACATTTAAACACTGTAATAACTGTAAAAATGGATATTGGATGGAAGGTTTCCTATGGCTGTATGGCTTTCAGCAAGAAAGTTTTAAGTTCCCACACTCAAAAATCATTATGTCAACAGTCAGAGACAAGTTTATCAAAAAAAAGCAAATTCATCTTGGAATTAATTTTACGTGACACAAAAAGAACAGTCAAATCTATTCTTAGTTAAGGTGTTATGTCATATATTTCAAGAGGAAGGGAAAAATCTCTCCTTTCTTTCTTTCCCTTTATCCTGTTTTGGGTGGCAGAGAATGACATTTTCTTCAATGACAATTGTATAAATATACAGTATTATTTTTCAAACAGAAATTGTAAGATCTCTAAATTTATTTTTCAGAGAGACTTTGGCAGTCTCTTTAAAGAATACTTGATCTCAGATGTTTCAGTCACACATGCAGTGTTATGAGGACACAAATGTTCTTTAAAGCAGTGAGCTGAGAAGACTGGTCATCCTCTCTGACCCTTCTTACAGTGCTTCAAGTTCCWGGTTGAGGGAAAATGTGAGTCTGCACAACATAGTAGAGAATAACACCTCATCCTAGCTCCATGGAAGAGCTAGAATAGCAGATTCTACCTAATTCTTTGCAAAGGAAATGAAAAGCCACCCAGAAGTCCTCTATATTTCTGTGACATTTGTGTTTGTGTTTGGGAAGGCTGGAGGCAGCCAGTTTGGCATCTAAATCCCATTATTGTATTTGGTAACTACAGCCACTGTCCAAGGTTTCTGAAACAGCAGCAGGATGGCAAGTTAAAACTGCCAAAACCTAAAAGATGAAGGAAGCAAAATGCATCCTCAGGAATTCCTGCTAGTGTGACCTCACTGAAATTTCTGCTGGACGTACATCTGAGCAAACCAGCACAACCMGATATGGGAAATGGCAAAATAATACCTTTAAAATCGTATTTCAAATCATAGCCTATCAGTAATACTTCAGAAAGAGGTAAAAGATGTAATTTAATGTATGAATCAAGGGGGACAATCTTTCTTATCTGATCTTTTGAAAGTACCCAGCAAAAAGCTAAGGAGTTGTAAATAGGCACAGTAGCACAAGCATGATATGATCATCCAGTCCTGGAGTAAGACTATGCTAAATTTTTCCTGTTCTTTATTTCCAGAATATTTCAGAACAGGTTCACTCCAAAGTGCTTATAATAGTAATCCTTCTCACTACTGCTGAGTCCTGAGACATACAAATCTTGTATGTCAAACAGCAATTAACAGGAGAAGAGAAGCCAACAATTTCAAGATCCAGTGTCGCRCTCTATTTGCTGGACAGCACTTCCTCCTTCCTAGATTCCCAGTCATAATATTTATAGGAGATTTATTCACATAGCTAGGAAGACTTCAAATATTTCTAAATATATCCACAAGCAAGAATGGGAATCATGCACTCAGTCAAGTTTGCCAAACAATGCTTTGCCAAAAATTTTTGACCTAAGAAAGAGGAGGAGGGAATTGAATGTGCAAACCAGAACCTATAAAAGTGCTGGTAGGACAAGCCTGTTCTGTCTCTGTGGAAGGATTAAAGGTAAGAATATGGACAGTTGGGTGCTGGCAGAATCCCACARCATTCCTTCTGCCTGTGGAACTGCTTCCCTCAAAGAACTGTTTGTCTCAGGAATTGCTGCCCTCAAAGAACTGTCTGTTTCAATAGACGTGTTCCTTCTTTGTTCAAGTCACTAACATATTTTTTGCCCTGTGATTTTTTTTTTGTGAGTCTGTGCAAAGATAAGAAAGAAGTTGTAATTTTTCTTTTTCAGTATTGAGCCACTTCCAGGCTGAGAGCCAACTGGTGACACAAGAGGTAAGACTGATTTACTTACTCCATAGGAACAGACTCCAGGTTTGCTTTTTTCATGCATTTCCTAAGGCCACTTGCCATACCCCTTTACATCTCTTCACACTAAAGCAGTGCAATTTTACCTGAGCTGTGCTGATTAAAAGAGCAAATTTCCTTTCATAACTGTGTTGGAAGCATTTGTTTGGTACCTGCTGGGAAATAATTGACYTCTTACACACAGAACTCTTAAAAGGAGATTGTCTCTAAACAAAAATCCAGAAAAGAAAAGGTGAATGAACAGCACATGTATAGTTAAGATTTTGTCAAATCCCTCCAAATGTTTTTTATTGAGAAGTTTTCCTCTCTTGGTATAAGTTAATAATAAAGGGTTAGCTTGAGCTGAACAAGGCAGAACAACTGGAGAAGACAAAACTCTAATTTGTGTACAGATGAAAAAGTATTGCATAGACAATTCATACCTTCTGCTCCTGCTTACTCCACACTTTTTTCTCATGATACTCCATCTGTAAAGTGAGCACAAATTACATGATCTAAAATGGGCAAGACAGAAAGAATATAAGTGGGATTTCATAATTTAGATAAGATGACTTCTCTTGGTATCTCTTCTGTGTCTGCTTGGTATTTCTGCTCTATATTTGATTAGCACTAAATCTGCCAACCATTCCAATTTTCTACATAGCCTACTAAAAAACTATGAAAGCTAAAGACCGGAACATGTAAGGGGAAAAAAACTACCTCAATCAAAGACACCTATCTTCTTTAAGATTAAAAACAACTAAACTATATGGAGGGTAAAAAGCAGAAAGGAAGACCATAATAATAGGCAGAGCAGAACACTACAAAGCCTAAGGTCACAGCTAAAGAAAAATTTATTCCTTCACTCAGCATTGCCTCTCCAATTCAGCGCCGTGCGTTGCTGCACGCAGTAAACCACAGCCATGTCGACAGACGCTGAGATGGCCATCTTTGGGGAGGCGGCTCCTTACCTCCGAAAGTCRGAGAAGGAGAGAATTGAGGCCCAGAACAAACCTTTTGATGCCAAGTCATCCGTCTTTGTGGTACATGCAAAGGAATCCTATGTGAAGAGCACAATCCAGAGCAGGGAATCTGGCAAAGTCACTGTCAAGACCGAAGGGGGAGAGGTGAGTAAAATGCAAGATTTACAAACAGCAGTTCATTTGCACTCTGGCTCTTAGCTGACATGCGTGTACCTTCCTGTCTGCTGACAGACTCTGACTGTGAAAGAAGATCAAATCTTCTCCATGAACCCTCCCAAGTACGATAAAATCGAGGACATGGCCATGATGACCCACCTCCACGAACCCGCTGTGCTGTAYAACCTCAAAGAGCGTTACGCAGCCTGGATGATCTACGTAAGTGGCAGCAGCAGCTTCCTCTGGGCAGCTGCAGGAACTGCTGTGCCAGGCTCAGGGGAAGCCAACGTGCTGTCTCCCTTCCTCGCAGACC
>NW_026624425.1:63481-64980 GCF_030028575.1 Malurus melanocephalus
GTATAGCAGAAAATGAAAACAATTTACTGAATGCAGGAGAAGGAAAAGACCATAGAGTGGAACAGAGAAGCAGTCAATGGCTCTTCAAGGGTTTTCAATGTCCATGGAAAAGCATTAGAGAATCAAAGAATGTTTTGTRCTGGAAGGAATTTTTAAAAATGTTATGGGCCTTCCCTGTGACATTTGGAGGCACATCTGCYAGATTAGGTTTCACAAAGTTCTGTTCAATCTGACCTGGAACACTTTTAGTGGTGGGATATTGGCAACATCAAACAACCCACCCATCAAATCCATACCTCCCTAATTTCAGATCATAAGTGTTGTGAATATGTTTTGAGGTAAGAGTGCAAGTGCAAATTGCTCTGCAAGAAACTGAAGCAGAATAAAAGACTTAGGAGTAAGCAAAGCGAAAAATGCAGGAGTTTTTTTTTCTTGCCATAAGTTACTTTCATTTTCAGTATTTTTGTGTTCTTCATTTACAAAGTCTATTTGTTTCTGCCTCATCCACAGATCGGGAGAACCAGTCCATCCTGATCACGTAYGTACACCCCCTGCTCGGGTCCCTGTGGGGCTGCCTGGTGCCAGGGGAYCTCCTGCCTGACCACACRCTYTCTGCTTCTCTCTGGGCTTTGACAGCGGAGAATCCGGTGCYGGGAAGACTGTSAACACAAAGCGTGTCATCCAGTACTTTGCAACAATTGCAGCCAGTGGGGACAAGAAGAAGGAGGAGCAGACATCAGGCAAAATGCAGGTGAGGTCCCAGGGGYAGAAAGCTGCGACCATCAAATTTGTTGATGAGCWAGATCATGACAAGAAGYCTKCTGTTTTAGGGGACACTCGAGGATCAAATCATCAGTGCCAACCCACTGCTGGAGGCCTTTGGAAACGCCAAGACTGTGAGGAAYGACAACTCCTCACGTTTTGTAAGTTGCTRCTTGGGACAACTGTCAAARCCAATTTGAATATTCTTGCTGTCTGTGTTGGTAAAACARYTCTYAATTGACTTTCCTGCTGCTTTCAGGGTAAATTCATCAGAATCCATTTTGGTGCCACAGGCAAACTGGCTTCTGCTGACATTGAAACWTGTAAGACACCCTTCTGGCCTCGTCCCCTTCCTTCCAGCCTTCCCCACTTCTTGTRMTTGACTGTGTTCTACCATCCTTSCCAGATCTGCTGGAGAAGTCCAGAGTCACTTTCCAGCTCAAGGCGGAAAGAAGCTACCACATCTTTTATCAGATCATGTCCAACAAGAAGCCGGAGCTAATTGGTAGGAAAGATTACTAAYTCCTCCAGGCAAAGGTCATGSAACAACCCKGAATTCCTGCCCGTGYCCATTACMTCTGACCTGGATCGGCTTTGTCCTTCTTTTCAGAGATGTTACTGATCACCACCAACCCCTATGACTATCTGTACGTGAGTCAAGGGGAGATCACAGTTCCCAGCATTAATGACCAGGAAGAGCTGATGGCCACGGATGTAAGTAACAGAAGGTTTCTTAG
>NW_026624425.1:66610-68893 GCF_030028575.1 Malurus melanocephalus
TAACATTAATAATAATCTTGATTTGTAACTATGCAGTTCAACAGCCTGGAGCAGTTGTGCATCAACTTCACCAATGAGAAACTGCAACAGTTCTTCAACCACCACATGTTCGTGCTGGAGCAGGAGGARTACAAGAAGGAGGGAATYGAATGGGAGTTCATTGACTTTGGCATGGACCTGGCTGCCTGCATTGAGCTCATTGAGAAGGTATTTCTGTAATTTACAATGTCAATGTTATTTTCAGAAATGCATTACTTTTATATATGTTTATAAATGCAKATTGAAATGATAAATATGATACTCCAAATACTTCTGTTTATATTATTTTACAATTTGCTGAACAGATCAATCCCTGAGAGCAGTAATATTGTCCCACTCAGGAAGTTATTGCATATGTGAGTCTTTCTGCCTTTTCACCTTGACCTGCYTCCTTCCTTATGCTTCTCCCAGCCCATGGGCATCTTCTCCATCCTGGAAGAGGAGTGCATGTTCCCCAAGGCAACTGACACCTCTTTCAAGAACAAACTCTATGATCAGCACCTGGGCAAGTCCAACAACTTCCAGAAACCCAAGCCTGGYAAAGGCAAGGCTGAGGCTCACTTCTCCCTGGTGCACTATGCTGGCACAGTGGATTACAATATCTCTGGCTGGCTGGACAAGAACAAGGACCCTCTGAATGAAACTGTTGTGGGGCTGTATCAGAAGTCATCCCTGAAAACACTGGCCTTACTCTTTGCCTCTGCTGGAGGAGAGGCAGGTCAGTTATCTGAAATTCATATTTCCATGTTTATTTAATGACTCTACCAGAGCTACGAATATCAGCTATTTTTCTATTCTACATTCCATTCTTATCATGACTGGTACATATGAAAAAACTTGGTCTTTACAAGATGTAAAACTATCTTCTTTTTTTTTTTTGTTTTCCTCAGAGGCTAGTGGTGGTGGCGGTGGTGGTGGCAAGAAGGGAGGCAAGAAGAAGGGTTCTTCWTTCCAGACTGTCTCAGCTCTTTTCAGGGTGAGCACAGAAGTCATTCTCTCTACTTCTTTTATGGGTTTTTTTTTTGTTTAGTTGATTGGTTGGGTGAGTGGTTGTTTGATTGGTTGCTTGGGTGTTTTTGTCATTGCTTTGAGTTGAAGATTGTAAAACCTCACTCCAGCTGCAAGAAGGCCATTTAACGGCATCTGTTAACATTTCTCTGTATCAAGAATATCTCCTTGGTTATTCATAAAAGAGCTGAGTGCAAGTCAGCTGAGGCCAGCTGAGGAAGATAAAACTTGACCTCACCTTTCTTCAAATGTTGGCAAAAGCACTTCGGTCAGGCTACAGTTTATTCACTTACAAGCACACTGGTTTGTAGTTCTTCACCCTTTCCCCTGCTTTGTGAGGACAGTGGTGGATTTGACTACATSCCTCAGGGAATCTCGAGTCTGGATCAGCACATACAACTGTTTGTGCATTTGCACATGATGATGCATAATATATGACGTGGTTTGCACGTGATTATACACATGAAGACAAGGCAATAGAGAAATGCAAGGTACCTTTCCACCCATGGACAGGGCTTGAGGCAGATGAAAACACTCTTGCTTCTGCACTCAAAGTCTGTAGCTATCACCTAGCATATTGAACAGTTTCTCACATTGTGAAAGACATGTCTGAGTAATTTTGCCTCTGCTCCAAATCAGTTCTAAACTGGGATGTAGATAGTAAAAGTAATAGCTAAAGTCAGATAAAGTTCATGGATTTGCTTTTAAAAGCACTTCTTGAAATGGGCACTGTAGGGCCAGCCACTCATCATCTTGCTCTATGATTTCTGACCCCCATTCTCACTGAATAGGGAGTGCTGTCTGTCATGTCCTGCTTAATTTTTATCAAATATATCTTCACAAGTAGCCTAAGACTATTAGGTTTTCTTAGCCTTTGCTGCAAACTTGGTCCTTAACCCTCTTCTGGTTTTGGTTTTGTTTCTGATGACATTAGTAATGTCTTCCACACAGTAAGAATCTGATGATTACAAAAAAACACCTTTTACTCAAAGTTATGCTTTAGCTATGAAAAATTGGTCACCATACTCCATGGGTGTTATGGCTGAGTGGATATATCCTTGTAAAAAMAAGTTGCAAAGTTTTTTGATTTTGTGACAGTCCTGCTCAAGAGTGAAAGACAAAAGAAAACTCACATTAAGAGGGTTATAGTTTCAAATTACAAATCCATTAATGTTTTCCAAGACTTTTCTCACATCTGAAAGTATAACTGAGGAGGTAATATTTTTAATTAAAAAT
>NW_026624425.1:70348-71948 GCF_030028575.1 Malurus melanocephalus
CTGATGAGAGTGGAGTACCAGAGAATGGTGGAGCGGAGGTACACATTCCTCTTCTTCAGTTAACGTCACTCTGCTTGGAGGAAACCGTTGATGATTTGCCAGACTGAAAATATTCATTACATGTTTTAATTATGCTTCAGAGAATCCATCTTCTGCATCCAGTACAATGTKCGCTCATTCATGAATGTCAAACACTGGCCATGGATGAAGCTGTTCTTCAAGATCAAGCCCTTGCTGAAGAGTGCAGAGTCTGAGAAGGAGATGGCCAACATGAAGGGGGAGTTTGAGAAAACCAAGGAAGAGCTTGCGAAGTCTGAAGCAAAGCGGAAGGAACTGGAGGAGAAAATGGCATCTCTAATGCAGGAAAAAAATGACCTGCAGCTCCAAGTGCAATCTGTAAGTATAGTTAATGTATTTCTTCKAGGTATTCTCACAACATGTAACTTTCRTGCTATACAATAAATTGTTTGAGAAAATATTTTAATATGAATAATGAAAGGTAAAGTTCAGATCAAATAGTGTCAGCATCGTAATATGAGRTTCCCGCTTTGGAATTGCTTTTGAAGCATGTATTCCCATAGATCTGTTTCTCCATGCTCACAATATAAGGTCCAATGTAGTCACGGTAAATTAAGTGCATACAGTTAAGGGAGTCTGTAAAACAATACATCTGACAAATTACTCSGGTTTCAATCAGTTGTCCAAATGAAAGAGATTTATGCCATTTCATATGACACATTATGTCATCTGTTTTTCTACAACCACTATTCCAGGAAGACAGAAAAACCATCTGCATTCTGTCACAGCCCTATGTGTGCCCCCAAAGCCCATTGGAAGATCAAAAGATTGGTCAGCATTTAAACATTGCCTTGCATCTTTAGATATCTGCCTCACAGATTCAAGAGAAAGTAAGGTTCAAATTGAATTGACTAATTGCACCAAGACTATAYATATCAATTTATCTGGCCCAAAAGAAAATTAAGTCAAAGTCAGTCTTGCCAAGAAAAGCCTATACAAAGAAAAAGATAAAAAATCTCTACACAATTATAGTCAGTTCTTAGCTTTCAGAGAAAGTAATCAAAACTCTTGAGAATTAAAGTATTACTGCATATTATGACCTTAACTATAAGAACAAAAAGAGGGAATAATTGACGAGAGTAAAAAGAGTAATTAGAGCAATAACCTTCTCTGGTTTAAAAGAGGCAGTGCAAAAAATCACTTSCAGAAAGAAAACAATACAGAGTAATTCCATGTTCATTTTCCTCAGCTGCAAATATAATTTCTCTATTGAGCTTTTACGAACAGTTGTGATTAGCAAACAAAACTATGTTTCTCTAACAGGAAGCAGATGCCTTGGCTGATGCTGAGGAAAGGTGTGACCAGCTCATCAAAACCAAAATCCAGCTGGAAGCCAAAATTAAGGAGGTGACAGAAAGGGCTGARGATGAAGAGGAAATTAATGCTGAACTGACAGCCAAGAARAGGAAACTGGAGGATGAATGTTCAGAGCTGAAGAAAGATATTGATGACCTTGAGCTAACACTGGCCAAGGTGGAGAAGGAAAAACATGCCACTGAAAACAAGGTATGAGGCAGAACCT
>NW_026624426.1:0-8256 GCF_030028575.1 Malurus melanocephalus
CTCTGGGAAGGGTCACTCCATCCCTGTGGCCCACGTGCAGGACACCTCATTTAACAATTATTATTTCTCAATAATTGTCTGTCTGTCCTGTTTTGCTGCCTCTTTGCAAGCCAGGGATTTCCAGGAGTCATTCCAGCAGCGAGGATATTCCCTAAAAAAAACCATCAAACCCTGCTGAACTCTCAGGGATTGCTCAAGAACCAAAGAATTTATCAAAGCAGAATCACCCCCAATTTTTCCTCTAAGCCAAAAAAACGAAGAGTTTTTCCTCCTGAAGGAAAAAAACTCAGGTGGAAATGGATGAAAACCAGAATTGGAATCCACATGACTATGAATTATAATTATGAACAACCAATCTGACTGGAATGAAGCAAGAAAAACACGTTTTCCACCTTTGCCTGGGACTGTTTGGGGTGTGGGGAAGGGAACAGCTCCTTGAAAATGTTTTTTTTTTTTGAAAGGAAAAAAATAAAAAAGGAAAGAAGGAAGTGAAACTGAGGGAGAACATTGGAGAAAAGTCATTGCCTCAGCCCAGAGAAGAACGATGAGGTGAGATCAGCATTCCAAATAAATCCTTTAAAATGTCCAAAGAATTTGAATTTGTGAAATGACATCCAGTGCAGATGATTCCTACGTTCTGCCAGGGTTCTTTGACCCCTAATAAACAGAGTTTTTCACGTCAACGAAAGAAATCTCAACACAAATTAATCAGAAATAATTTCTCCTCTTTCCTATAACCAGGATTTCAAAATTTTTCCAAGCCGTGAGCTAATCTGCATTTATTTCCTGCAAAAAAAATCCCAGTCCTGCATCCACCTCTGGCTACAGAACCCACAGATCCACACCAGCTTTAATATATAGAATATATCTGCATATTCTACACTATTCACAATTTTTATGTACAGCACGAGGAACTGATCCTGGACACAGCATGGAAATGATATGAAAAACCATGATTACATTATACAGTACATTATATATATTTATATATTTATATATACACACATGGACACGAATCTCACTGTACACTCTATATGCACTGGGGGTATTCACATTTTCCATATTTTGCATTATTATATTTTTTAATTTTCTCTGCCCAAATAGCAGCAGGTCTGCTTGTGCTTTGAATTTGGCTGTTCTGGAGGAAGAAAATTCAGGTTTTTACAAAGAGTTTTGCCTCAGAGAGAAAGGGCAGGTGTTGTACAAACACTCAATTACTGCACAGGGAAAGAATGTGGGGAATCTTCCTTTTTTTTATGGAAAACCACAGGAAATACAAAGTGAGGAATCACATCTAAGTGTTCTAACCTTTTGAATCAAGAGTGTTTCAGTAAAATTGAGGTTCCTAAATCTAATTCTGCATAGAAAACGTGTTGTGTTCTGTCCTTCAAGCAAATACGAGGAAGATTTAATAAAGAAATATAAAAATGAGCCCAACATGATAAAAGAATGCTGGATTAATTCACCCTTCTGCCTCCCTGCTGGACATCTGGAAAACACCATCTCAGTGGCTTGGAAGAATTATAAATTCAGTATTTTAGTGCTCTGACAAAGCAGCAGAAAGTCTTGTTAAGGTGCAGAGCTTAAAAAATGAATCAAGGTGTTCAGTCAAAGTCCCTGTCCCACTGGGGTGACATCACCCAGGACAGAACTGGCATTCCTTTCTAAATTTTATTGGAAAAATTGCTTTGGAAAATTGCTCTTTCACGGCAAAAGTTTTATATTGTGGTATCTACACAGATCCAAGTCAGCTCTCACAGACTTCAAATCCTCTACACCAACAGATTTTTTTTTTTTACATTTTAGGATGTTTGATCACGTCATCAAACACATTTTAGAGAAAAACAACCACAAAGGGGAAGGGATTTCAAATCAGGCTCTGCCAAATCACAAATAGCTTCCATTGCATCCCAGAGGGCTCATTAAAGGACAGGATTAATGATCATTACACCGTTGGTTTTGGTATTAAAAATAAATCTTCTCCCCTCCTGAGGAGAAAAGGTTCGCATTAATTGTGGTACCATTAGCAAAAGGGGAGCTGTGATTCCTAAAAAAACCATCCCAAAAGTGGATCACAAAATCCTGAGATTCCAAATGTCACAATTTGGCTGCATTTCAGAGCTGAAAACCATCGAGATGCCCCAAAAGGATCTGATCTGGTGAGGGAAAAACACTCGGGATAAGGCAAACCCCAACAGAACTGGGAAAGATTTGTTTTCATTCACTCAACAGGCACTAACATTGGAGGGTGAAAAGGAAATAAAAAATAGAAATGGGTGAAAGGTGATGAAGGAACATCACATTAAAAAGAAATAAAAGAAAAAAATTAGAGAAAATGTTGTAAGGTCAGGGCTGCATGGATAAAACCCAGAATGTAAAGCTTTGTATTCCCAGAGAACAAAGGGCAGGAAAAAAGACTGAGGACGTTTAAAAATGTTCTGCTGGATCCCTACTCTAGGAGAGAAAACTCCAAGGCAAACACAACTGAAATTCTGGAATTCCTGTAATCAGAAAAGGCATTTCTAGGAAGCAAATTAAATTCACAGAGTTATTTTTTTTTTTTCCTATGACAAGTCAAACACCCTCTCTGCTGTCCTTCACAGGTGAAAAATTCAGTGCACACAAAACCTGCTCCTCCCTGGTCTGAATGCTGCAAAATTGCATTTCAGAGCCAGCCCAGACCACCAGTGCTGCCAGAACTGATGGGTGAATGTGAATTTGGCAACTAAAAATGGATTCAATTTGGCTTTAGCTCAGCTAAATCTGCTAAATTGTAACCCCAAAGAGGGGGAATTGAAGGAGGGACGGTCCCAGAGGGTGACACAGCCCGGGCTGGGTGCTGGGAGTTGGAGGAAATGAAGCTACAATGAGTTGGAGGGGTGAAAACTCCTCAAATTTTTTGTCAACTTTTCCATTTCTTGATTTCTGGATGAAAGCAGCACCCAAAGGTGCATCAGCAGCACCCTGAAAATCCTGTCAGCTTCCAGCAAAGCACAATTTTCACTTCATCCCTCCACTGCTGGATTATTTATCCCATTTACCACAGCTGAATTAACTTTTAGTCACAATTATTAAAACTCAACGCAAACAAATGTTTCCATTAGAAGAATTCCTAATTTCTGCTAATTTCTAGAGCTTTTAAATTTGTTCTGTTTTACAAAATTCGCTGTTTTGTATCCATCTACATTTCCAGATTCTTCTGTAAAAAGCCACATCTTCTGGATAAAACCCAATAATCAAYTTATGCCTTGMCATAATGATGCAGAAGACATCYTGGATAAAATCCAATAATCAATTTATGCCTTGCCATAATGATGCAGAAGACATCCTGATTAGCCAACCACGAATTTTTAAATAAATGCAACAAGTGAAAGCTAATTCTATGAATATTCTCATTTTTTTCATGGCAATTTTGTGGGAAATTCATCCCGCAGCCTCCAAGACCCCGTGGAATTCAGCCCATCAAAATCACCAGCTGCAGCTCACTCTGGGTTGCAGAGAAAGAAACTTTTCAGCATTTTAGGGGGTTACACGTTAAAATTTCTTACAAGCAATAAATTGGATCTAGAACAATTATAATACAGATTATACAGCGCTTCCTGCGGGGTTTTTTTCGCGCTCGCATCTCAAGGTGACTAAAAGAACTTTTCACAAGATCAACCAAGGGTTTAGTAATTTTATAAAAGCCTTGCTGCGAGGTTTTTTTCCTTTCTCCAGAGCCCCAAATTTTAGGAGTTTGGCATGTCAGCCTTACTGAGTGCAATGGCCAACTCGAGGTCTTCCTGTTCTTGTCGCCGTAACCGAGCCAATCTTTCTTGCTCTGCTTTTTCACTCTCCCTCTTCGCCCAGGCCAGCTGCTGCTCCTCATTTCCAAACTAAAAAAATGGAAAAATGGGAAATTAATTAATGAATTTGCCCCACCAGCTTGAAGAAATTATGAGAAAAATACAAAGAATTTGGTTTATGAAATGTACAGCTCAAGCGCACCGGCCTGTCTGATTGAGATACAAAATTCACTCACTGGTTTCCTCACTTGATCTTTTTTTTTTTCTTTAATTTTCTTCCTCCTTCACTTCCTCCCTTGATTTATCTCCTTAATTCCTCCTTCCTTTATTTCCTGCCTCAATTTATTTCCTGGGTTTCTTCCTCCTCCCACCTGGAAACTAATCCACGTGGGTTCAGTTGGGGATGGAAACGGCCAAACAAAAACTCCACAAACACAAAAAAAAAAGGAAGTTAATGGTCTGGGAGCACAGCAACTGCAGCCATTCTAAGAATAGGAAAGAGCTGGGAAAGCCAGGAGTTATTTATTTTCGGGGAATTTATTGAAAATTTCCTGCAAAGGGTGAGAAATTTGATTTTGGAAAGTTTTGGACGCTGCTGACATGGTGGGAAGTTTCATCATCGAATCAAAAATCACCCAAAGAGCTTCTGTTGTTGATAAAACACAAACCGAGTTTCTCCAGTCAGAAAAAAATGTGACAGAATCCAAACTTTCTTCAGCAGAGAACATTTAGAAAATATAATTTTGTAATATTCAGCTCCTGAACCTGTCTGGGCTTCCCAAAACACAAGGGGAGCGCAGCAAAACTTGTCCAAAATTAAATTTTAGTTTTTACCACTGAAGGATGCAGAAATTTGCTCGTTTGAACTTTTTGCACAAATATTTTATTGAAATTGTAGTAATTTTGAACTCAAATAGAATCTGTTCCCAGATAATTTTAGCATTTGCTGAGGAGGAGGAGGAGGATGGGAACAGCTGCGTGTATAAAAGACCTAGTTTGTGTTTTATTTATTTATTTTTTTATATTTTGTACAGGGAAAACATATTATTTGAGGGTTTTTTTGAAGAGAAAAATTTCAGCTGCAAAAATTCCCCGTGACCCAGGACAAGGTGACCCTGAGCCCAGCACAGCATGAGCTGAGGCAGCTACACCTGCCCAGACCCACCTATTTTAAAATATTTTAAAAAATATTTWAAATTGAGGGTTAAAATTTCRAATTTCAGTGCTARACCCTGCCTGGCTGCATCTACATTATGTGATGGCCCCACCCCAGCCTCCTCCTCCTCCACTCTGCACTGTAAATTTTATTTTTTTACGTCTTTTTCAATAAATTCACCTCTTTGAATTTCTCTCAACCCAATTCTCATTTACCCAGAATTTAATTTTGCCTCTGGATGCACATCAGTCCTCATTTCATTTCTCTCAGCATGACTTTTGAGATGATTTGATGCAGAAAAAAATCATTTTTCTTCACACAATATCTCTGCTTTCATTGCTATAAAAATTCAGATTAAAATTTTTGCTTTTGATGTGAAAATACAACAGAAGTGTCACATTTTTTGGAAATTTTCCTTTTAAAATTAAGAGACTCCACTACAATTCCTCATTTAAATATCGAAAAGTAAGATTAAAAAGCTCACTAAGACTTTAAATATTTTTTTTTTTTCTGAAGGTAAAGACAGATTCAAATGGAAGCAGGAATTCTCCACTTAGTCCAGGAATTCAGGTAGATCCTATAGCTGGGATGGAGAATGAACAGTTAGTATTTTCAGAAATAAAAGAAACTTTTTTTTTAGTCAAACTATCCGGGACGGGGATTTTTTTAAAATGTTGATAAATCAGTTTTATTTCTATAAAGCTTCCATTATAGGGTAAACCTTCCAGAGTTTATGGGAGTCCCAATTATAACTTGTTTACGGGATACAAGTTATATTTTTGTGGTTAAAAAAGGAAAAAAAAGGAAAATAGGCAAAGTGATTCATTGGAAACAAATCTGGATAAATCTGGATGGATCTTGTTAGAAGTGTGGCACAAAATACAATTTTCAGGAAATAATTCTGACCACTGAGTAGCAAAATAAATACAGAATAATTCATTAATGCCACTGATTCTTGCACAGATTTTCTAGAAAATGTATTTCACAGGTAATTTCATACAATAACAATTTTTTTGGGTATTTCCAGGTTTCAACAAGTCTATAAATAATGTATCACACATATGTAATTGCATTAAAATTCTCTTTTTTCTTGGCTTTTTCAGAAGCAGAATGAGACCCAAGGTGTAGGTGAGGGAAGCAGCAAGACTGCAGCAAGATTAATTAAATCTTAATAATAGAAATGTTAAAAATAATACAAATATTAAAAATAATTAAAAATCTTCAAAATAATACAAATCCGAATAATAATACAAATTTTAAAAATACAAAAAGCTCCACTAACTCGTGTGTCCTGAATTATCAGCTTGTACTGAGACAAAAAGTTTAGTTCTAAGAGGTTTGGTTTTTTGACATTTCAACACTTTCTGGTGGCAAAAAAGTGGATTTTCTTGTCGTTTTTTGAAGTGTAGCTGGAAGTCAGGAATACCTGAAATCTGAGTTATCAGAAGATTTTGTTTTGTTCCAATGAATCGTGTTTAATGAGCAACAAAGTTAAGAATGTGATGGAAATATGTCAAAGTGGGGCATGAATTTGCCAGTGTGTCACAAAAAAAAGCACCAGATTTTCTTTTTTTCATGTTCTTTCTTGCAATAGTCAAGGATTTGAATTAAAAATCAGGTTATTGGATTAATCAATCTGACATGATTTTGTTCTCAGATTCCATGGAATCAAGGCAGGTGTTTAAAAAAAACTGTAAAAAAAATCAGTAAAAGTGATTTTTGTTCCCGTTATGAACAAAATTTCCCAACCAAGAGAAGAACRATAATCTCAATGATTTCAAGGTGCATTTCAAACATTTACAGAAGGATTAGGAATTGTGAAGTGTGGCAGAGTAATTGTGTTATAGGAAAGGAAAAAACCCCATAAACTGAGGAGAACAGGGATCAAATCTCTGTCTTTACAGCCAAAGCTTCTTTTTTTTCTTACAGGAGGAAAAATTCATTCAGAAAATTGATTTAAAAATGTATTTCATTTGATGAAATGCCACTTAATGGGAATTATAAAATGGCTAGTACTCATTATCTCATTTTTTCCTATTTTTTTTTTTCTTTTCGAGCTGAAAACAGCACAGCAAATTTGACCCTGGAGCACCCACTGGGATTGGRATCAGAATTTTTTTGCTGAATCATTTGATACAATCACTCAAGAGAAAACCACGCTTTTGAAATTCAGAAACACAATCTGGAAAAAAATCAGATGACAATAAATTGGTAACAGCCATTCCATCCCATCATTCGTTTGCATTTTGTTGTAGGAAGAAATTCAGATGTTGTGGAAGAAATTTCAGATAAAGCAGGTTTTGCTTTGTCTTATTTTTATTAAGAATGTCACCAGTTTGTATACAATCAGCAGGTAACTGTGCAAATCCATCTAGCTGTGGTCAAACATACAATAAAATTTCCATYTGGATGCTTCAAAAATGATAAATTAAAACCCTAAAGCCTGCACAGATGACCTCAACTAACAATATCAAAGTGATACACATTGAATATTAAATAATAACTAGGAAAAAAATAAACAAACAAAAAAAAAAACACCCCCAAACATGAAAAAGAAATATTCAGTTTAAATATCTGCCCTGGTTGAATCTTTGTCCAGCAGGGTTAAATTTGCAATTTTACTGCATGGTAACAACGTGAGAGAACAAAAATGTGTGAAAGGAGGAAGAAGCCTGAGGCTGTGGATGGAACAGGTTCTATCCACTCGTGGAAAAAAGAAAAACCACCCCAACATTGCATTTAGAATGAATGAAAAATTCCCAATTCCAGCACTAAACCCAAAGCCAGGCTTTGCAAAGCCCGGGATTTTTAACCCAGCGTTGCTTTCCAAGCTCCTGGAATTGTCTTTGGGAGTGCAGGGTGGACCTTTCTATCTTATTTCTACAAAACCATTTTTGTTTTTCTTTTGTCTTTTCTACAAAATCAGTCACGAGAACAAAATTCAACAGTTGAATTTTCAATCTCTGCATCTCTCTGTGACCACATTCCAACACATACAGCAAATATTGCAACAGGATTGTCAGAACTTTCTCCACCAGGATTTTTTTTTTAGCAATTTTTCCCTTTAAGGATTTGCTTGTCAGGATATGGTGAAATCACTCTAAAAATGTTTTCATTTCGAGTCRTTACATCATCAGCTCCCCMAAAAAAAAATCCCTTTACAAAACGKCCTCCATGCAACAAAAAAAAAMAAWAAAAAMMCAACACACAGGTTCTGCTACAAAGAATTGGAGAGTCAAGGCACAACTTGTACTAAAAGAATTGAAATGCAAAGTAAACCCTCGGAAATTTAGTGTGAAACTGCTTTTTTTTTTT
>NW_026624426.1:8381-9529 GCF_030028575.1 Malurus melanocephalus
AAAAAAACCAACAGAGATTGCTGCAAGCAGAGCAGAAAGTGGTTTGCTCAGAGACAAAGAACTTAACTTACAGAGCTGAAGTCTGCAAACCCCAAGGAAGAGTCTTTAGAAGTTTTACTTGAAGAGGAGGGAGCAAATGGATCTTTTCCACTAAATGGGTCCCCAAACCCCTTTTTACTTTGAAACAGGTCACTGCTGTCAGCCCCAAATGGTTGGAATGGATCATGGGGCTTGGGAAAATCTGCAGAACCAAGGTGGCTTACAGGAGTACTTTTACCTGGAAAGTTTAGGAAAAAAAGAAAAAAAAAGAAAAAAAAAACAAAAGGAGAAAAAGAGAAGTTACTTACCATGGACAATGCAAAGCCCTGAAATAGGAAAATGTGCTGATATATTTTTAGCATCATCCATCTTTCCTGAGGTGGGTGAAAATTGCACCAAATATTCATTTTTCAATGGAAATCATCTAAAACAGTTGTTGTTATTTCAATGGAATTATTATCTCATACATGGTAAAATATGAACATCATCAAGATTTTCAATGATAAACCCTTTATAAAGACATTTGGTTCAGAAGGAYTGGACAAGTGTGACTTTGGTTTTCCAGGATTGGAGATATTTCAAGTTTCAGTTTGGTATTATATGGAAAATAAATGTGCAAATTCAAGCCTCAGTGATTCAYTTTTAATTCCCCTTGGCAAAATATTATTTTGTGAGGTCAAATAATTCAAGAAATAAATATTTTTTCCCCCTCCTTTAAAAAAAGAAAAGATTGTTCCTGGCAATTACTCATCCAGCTTCCAGGGAAAATACTCYTTGGATGAACATTCTTGATTGCAAGGTGTACTTGATAAAGGAAAACCTAGAAACATTCTTGAAATAAATAAATACTTACAACCTCCCACGTGATAACCTGAATTCCACACATTATTTGCAGTAACGGAGATGTTTGTTTACAGATGAGCAATTCTTTGAATTATAATTTAATAGGAATCTTATTATTTATTTTCATTAGGATACAACTACCAGGAAAGCACAGAGMAATGGAATCAACCCCCAGATTTCAGAGATTTGGCATATCTAAGCCATGGCCTGGGAGCTTTTCAGCAATTACTTCATGAGCTTCATAATATCTGCTCAGATCTGTGGGA
>NW_026624426.1:10286-30085 GCF_030028575.1 Malurus melanocephalus
ACAGGGAGCTGAAGAAATTCAGTTTTACAGGGAAATAAGGGAATTCAGTTTACAGGGAGCCAAGGAAATCACACAAATTCTCCTCAGTGCAGGAATCGTGGCAGGCTCAAAGCTACGAGGAAAATGAGAAGCGAAGAAATCCCCAAACAGACAGAAACAGGGAAAACAAGGCACGTGCAGCAGGAGAGAGAAGTGGATTTGTTCATCCTAAGAATGTTCAAGGGGAATCTGATCACAGCCCTGCAAGTTTTCCAGCAGGAAAAAGGAGAATGGATTAGGCTGGATGTAGTTCTCCCCATAAAAGAGCAAATTCTTTGGATTTGTTTGAAATTAGAGTCACAGAATTGTTGAAATTAGAGTCACAGAATCCCAGATTGGTTTGGGTTGGAAAGGAACTCAAAGCTCATCCAGTTTTAACCCCGTGCTTTGGGCAGGGACAYCTTCCAYGAGGTCAGGTCACTCCAAGTTCCATCCAAACCTTGGAGAATTACAAAGAGAATTCAACGAGCTGAATTTCCAATTTCTGGCCAAGGCAACACTCCAGCTCTCTACMTCATTTCTCCTTYCTCTMCTKCCAGYTCCCARYGAGGAAATTYCCTCTCATCCTTCACCCAATATCASCCCAAACCATTTTGGATAAATGGAGACAAAACCGACCCATTTTGAGCTGCTCTTTTCTCAGGTTCAACTTTCTGCTAACRAAACCGCTTTGTGGAATTGGTGACTGTTAACACAAATGTTTGCAACGTTATTTGTTCTGCAAGCCTGGTTGGTTTTGGTTTTTTTTGGTTTTTTTTTTCTGGGTGGCCTGTTTAAGGTTTTTTTGCACAAAACCCAGGGTGGTTTTGAATCTGCACAGAGCATCGGGGTTTCTCGTGCTTCATCTTCACAAAAGATCACAAAGAATCGCTTTGTGAAAAGGAAATGCCACCATGTAACCAGAGTTACTGCTAATGGTATTGAAAGTTTTCATTTTACGCCCCCAGTGCCATTTTCTTCAGGTTTTTAGATGTTAAAGGATAGAATAGAGTGATAATTTTTCTAATTTTGGAAATAATGTGAGACGAAACCCTTATGCAGTTTGGTTTAGCTTTTGCAGAACAATTTTAAGAGCAGCACTGCAGAATACACAAACCCCAGCACTCCCAAGATTCCTCAACGAGCCCTAAAATCCCAGAATTTCCTCAGCTGGAAGAGATCCACAAGGACCATCCAGTCCAAATCTCTCTTTCAGTGCCCTTTATACATCACTTATCGTTTGCTTTATCCCACCACTCTGCAAACCTGGTTTTGAGGCCTGGCAGCAGTTGGTTTGGTTCAGTTAGACCAAAATTCAAATTTACTCATTTATTAGCCACAAATTAGTAATAACAACACCAGAATTATCCTTCTGACACCCTCGCTAACATACAGCAAAAAYTGCAATAAGTGTTCACTTAATTACTATAATAAGTGTATTAATTTAATTAATTTCACCAAGATTTTTGCAGCCCAGTGTATCAAGAATCAGGGCCAGGATTTCTACAACGCAAAGCAAAAGCAGCCAAACCACATGAAAAAGTTACCAGCTCTACTGAAGAACGTTGGTAAAACTGCAATATTGCAAAATATATTGGTAACTGAGATTGCATTCATCTGCCATGTGCTGGAAAATGCATTTTTTTTGTATTTTATTGTATTTTTTACACGACTCTGCTCATTGTTTCGAGGTGAGGCAGGCAAACAGTCGTAACCCTCATTTTATTTTTTTCTGCTAATAGTTTCAGGGGGGAAAGAAGTTCAGAAAAAAGCAAAATAGGTCCCATTCTGAAACCACAGCAGTTTCAGCAGTTACCCAAGTGGTGCACCCAAACCACACCGAGGACTCACTTCAGCAAAAAGAGATGATGAACAAAATGGTTTACCACAGCAAGTGCTGTTACTTACAGTGAACTCCACCCATACAAAGGGTTTATCTAATTTCATAGCCCGCAGGCAGCTCGAGTTTGGAGGGCTGAAATCTGTATTTCAAAGCAACTCTAACCTCGCTGCGAGGATGCAAACAAAAAAATTTCACCTTACTGAATAATAAGAATTGATAACTAAGTGAAATTAATTAGAGTTTTCTCAATATTCTGTATTTCTGGGCCTGACTCTGTGTTTGGAGGAGGATTTTGCTGAATGATGAGCAGCAGTTTTTTTTGCTTTTGGAGCTTGCATGGATCATGCTCACGGGAAAAACGGGACAGAGTTGAAATGGCACAAATTTAAACTTTCACTAAACAAGGGCTCCTTTCCAGGAAACTTTCTAAAGTGAAAAATACCCTTTAAGAAGTCAGAGGATGAGGAGGGATAGGGTGAGTTGAGTCCATATCTGTGATTATAYCTGAATATACAATCCCAGGATTTCCACTCTCCTGTCTTCCACATGGCAGAAGTGCCTCCAGCCCATCCTTCTCTTGGCATTTTCCCAAATTTACATCTCATTCCCAATGTTTTCCACCATCCTGTTGGATTATCCACCCCACTCAGTGATGCAGAGTAAAAATAAACTGAATTTTACAAACCCACAAAAAAATGATTGCTGGTTTTCAAACTGTGCCTGAAGGTTTGTTACCTTAAACCAAATTTTCTACAGAATACTTGGAGGTCTTTGTCTTCAACAAAGGGGATATTTCTGTGCTGTAATTCAAACTCAACTATTTGGTGAATTTTAAATTTGACTATTTGGTGAATTTCAAACTCAACTATTTGATGAATTTCAAATTTGATGAATTTCAAACTCAACTATTTGATGAATTTAAAATTTGATGAATTTCAAACTCAACTATTCGATGAATTTCAAACTCAACCATTTGGTGATAACATTCTTTGCAAAAAATCACATTTTTAGTAACAGAAGGAAGTTTTCCCATGCAAAACCCCCTCTGTTTTTGCTTAATATTTGCAAAATTTGCACCTGGAGCTCGCTGAAAAACTTTTGCTCAAGAGAAATATTCTGCCAGTGCACAAACTTCTTGAAAGCTGAGAAATCGTTACACATTCAGCCCAACAACTTGCTCTGGAACAGCTTCTGAACAACCTCTTTGGGTACTGAAATATCTTTGCTCAACATAAACAAGAGAATCAAAGCGTGAATGGAATTTTTAGTTTGTGGCCAGGCAGGTGCTCCACCCATGAGTCATTTATCCTACACAACAAGGGATGCCTGCACTCTAATGCAACTGTCAGCTCTTGTAGAAAGCATGAAAAATTTAAAAAAAAAACAAACTTTTCCTGTCAGTCATAACTTTGAGGCTGATTTTCTCACTCTCGGTTGCTGATGAGGAGAAAAAAATAAAAGTAAACAGTGGTACTGAGYAACTCTGGGTGCTTTTAAAAGTTCTTAGGAAACAGGTGTGAGGTGTCATGCAAAATAAACATCCCAACACTGCTGGCATCTCACAGTGAGTCAAGAACAAAACTCTAAAATGCTCTAGACCAAGCGATTGATCCCCACAACTCCAATAAATCAACATAATTTAGAGTTAAATCTAAATTAAACCAAGGGAATTATTTTACATTATTTTTTTTTCTGATGAACACAATCCTTTCTTTGGTTCCTGGCTCCTGATTACATCCATGATGCCTAAACGTGGCTTCTTTCTTTTAAAATTTATCTGACTAAATACACGGASCAAATTTCTAGGCAAATCCTGGTGACAGTCCAAAAGAAAATCCACAAAAACATGATTTGTTTGAACACTAAGGATTGATAAGGTATCATTTTCTTTCAAGAACTGAACTCAGTAAATGCACAAGACAACACACTCAGACTTTGGCCTGCATTTTTAAGCGAGACACTGAACAAATTGCAAAATTTTTATTTTGATCTGTTTGAGACACTGAAGACACAGCTCAGGCAAACAAACTTCTCAAATATGTCTAGCTCCAAAAACTTTCCTTCCCTCACTGCAAAAGTGTCAACACGAGGTCAATGTGAACTGACAGYGCTCTTGGGCTGCCTTAAAGATGAAAAATAAGTCAAAAATTGCAGGAACAGCCAAAACATAAAATATTTTAAATTTAGAGAAGTGACACGTACGAGAAAGAACTATATTTATCGTTGACAAGAAGGAGGAGGAAGCACTGAACGCAAAGGAAGGAGCAGAAGCTGCACAAATGTTGCCTGCACTCCCCAAGCTGGGCCAGCAGCTGCTTGTGCACAGGAGGATTCTGAAATGGTTCCAGGSGTGCAAAAGACACCCCCAAATAGGGAATTAAAACTTTGAGTTGGAAATTCCATGGAAATTTGGGATGTGTCTGTATAGGTGTGGTTATCTGGGTTATAAACTCGCTGAAGCTGTGAGGTCAGAAGAGCTCTGTGAGGATCCCCCTGGAACCACGAGCACTGAGTGGGCAAAAGTTTATCTGCAATTCCTCCTGCAGCCTCCCTGCACCACAGGAGAGGACAAAGAGATGCTCTGAGACTTGGCTGGGAATGCATTTCCAACTTCTCCAGGGCTGACAGCAACCTTCTGCAACCACACATCCAAGGAAAGGCCAAGGATCCAACCCAAAATCGGGAATTGGTGTTTCTGTGGATGGTGGATTACAGAATCCAGCACAGCTACAAGTTTTCAGATTGGTTTGATAAACACAATATCAAGATCCTGAAGACGTGTTAAGATCTTAAACCCTTGACCTCTTTTCATTTTTTAAGCTACCAACAGGTTCAGATATCATTTCTCTTCATCAGCCAGCTGGCAAGATGAAAAAAACAGGAGTTGATCAGTCAGATTTTGCTTAAATCAGTCTTTTCTTTGATGGCAGCACAGCAAAATGCATCTAACAGTCTTGCAATGAGTGATTTGGTGAAACACCAAACCCTACCCCTGACTGATTAAATTTATTATCAGTAACATCATTATTCTGCAATAATGTCTCATCACTCGTATTAAAAACTGCACAAACCTTGGTGTTTGAGGGATCACGGTCATGCTTCCTAACCCAAACCAGGCTACTGTCCCATCTATTTTTTCCAATATTCTGACATTTTCAAACTGTAACAATTAATAAAAGCACTGTGAGAACAAAAACTCGAGAAGGTTGACACAGGGGTGTTAACCACTAACCTCGRAAATGCCAATATTCAGTTGGCACCATAGACCAGAGTGACAAAAAATAAACGGACCACAAAACAAAGCTGAAGCTTTTTGTCAAACTCCCCATGTGCAGTCTGGAATAGTAATTTAGCAGTGTAATTTATTTTAATTTAATGTATTTCAAATAGCAGCTAAAGAGCTTCACTAATTTAGGATAGTCCATTATGCTCAAGTTCCTTTCTTAATAATTCTCTTAACTTGAAATATGGAATTCCACCAGGGATAAGCTTCCCCTGTCTGTAATTCCTCATAATTGAGCRCGTTGCTGCAGCAAGGTAAGAGTGCTGCCAAGGCAAGTCATGGAAACGCAGAGGGTGCCAATTTGGAGATTTCAGGGTGACTTTTGCACAGAAGCCATTTGAAGCTATTGCCAGTTCTAGGGTTCTCCACACACCCTGAAATTTGGGTACTTCACCCATCACTCCTGGAATCAGGATTAACTCACAATCTCATTCATCCAAGAACTTGTTGATGGCCAAAAAACATCTCTGAGCTTCTCTGGCAGCCACATGAACCTGGACCACCATTAGCTGAGCAGGGCCACTGACATTTGCTTGGATGATTATTTAATTAATTAGTTAATACCTGGTGACACCAATTAATCCTGTCACTTCAGTCCCATGCAGGAATTCTGCATGTTGGATATGGAGTACAGATCACTGAAAAGGCACTGAACCATCCCTCTGGAACCCCTAAGGGGGCCTACAGGAACACTCAGGGGGAAAGCACAAGACGATGCTTTGGAATCCCCAGTGCTTTGGGGTTCCCAAAGATTTGGGGTTCCCAATGCTTTGGGGTCCCCGATGCTTTGGCATCCCCAACGCTTTGGGGTTCCTGACACTTTGGGGTTCCCAGTGCTTTGGAGTTAGTCCCCAGTGCTTTGGGGTTCCTGAACTTTGGGGTTCCCAGTGCTTTGGGGTTCCTGATGCTTTGGAGTTCCCAATGCTTTGGAGTCCCCAGTTCTCTGGTGTCCCCAATGCTTTGGGGTTCCCAATGCTTTGTAGTCCCCAGTGCTTTGGAGCTCCTAATGCTTTGGAGCTCCCAACGTTTTGGAGTTCCCAATGCTTTGGGGTCTCTGACGCTTTGGAGTTTCCAGTTCTTTGGATTTCCCAATGCATTGGAGTCCCCAATGCTTTGTGGTTCCCAATGCTTTGGGGTTTCCAATGCTTTGGAGTGAGTCCCCAATGCTTTGGAGTCCCCAGTGCTTTGGAGTGAGTCCCCAACGCTTTGCAGTTCCCCATGCTTTGGGGTTCCCAACACTTTGGAGTCCCCAGTGCTTTGGAGTGAGTCCCCAGTGCTTTGGAGTTCCCAATGCTCTGGAGTTCCCAACACTTTGGAGTTCCTGATGCTTTGAAGTGAGTCCCCAATGCCTTGGAGCTCCCATGTTTTAGGGTTCTCACACAGCTCCCAAAGCATGACTGGGAACTGACTGAATCCCACAACTCGGTGTGCCCAGTCCCATTGGAAGCCAGGTCACACATACCACCTGCCATGGTGCTCACAGGAGACTCAGAGGTGTCCTTATCACTCTCTACAACCTCCTGAAAGGTGGTTGTGGTYGGGTGGGGTCGGTCTCCTTCTCCAGGCAGCAGCTGCAGAATGAGAGCACACAGCCTCAAGCTGCACCAAGGGAAATATGGGTTACATATCAGGAAAAAGTTCTTTACAGAAAGAGTGATGAAGCACTGGAATGGTCTGCCTGGGCAGGTGGTGGAGTCACCATCCCTGGCTGTGTTTAAAAAACATTGGATGTTGTGCTTTGTGCCGTGGTTTAGCTGAGGTGTTGGGCATGGGTTGGACTGGAAGATCTTGAAGTTCTCTTCCAACCTGGTGATTTTGGGTTCAAGAATCACAGATTCTGTGCTWACTGGATGGGGAAGGAACCCTCGTGTTTGAAAGGGGGCACAAGAAGCAGATTTGGCACCATAACTCAGCGCCTGTGCCTTCTCCTCCCATCCCCAATGCCCAGCACCACCAAGGCAGGACAATTTCTGTAACAGGAGAGGTCAAGCACTGCTCATCCTCCCTGGAGTCCTTCAGGAGCTGGAGGGGCTGCCAAGGAGCCCAGAACACAGYGAGCCGTGTGTCAGATGCTTGTCAGTAGTGGTTAATCTCGCTGATTAGGAGCGCAGCTATAACCGCAATGTGGAATACATGGGGCTGAGCTGAAAGGAAGTGGTAAGGGTGGGGCAAGAGCACCAGGTCCCACGATCAAAGCACCCCAGGCATTGAATGTTTCTTACAACCCAATCACTGACACCCACACGGCAGCTTCCTGTACTTTTAAAAAAAAAAAAAAGAAAAAAAAAAGAAAGAGAAAAAAAAAATCTGTTTCTCTCTTTCTGTAATCAACAACTTTTACCTAGAAACTAGTTAGCGGTGAACTCGGACTGATTTCGATCTGCAGCTTGCAGCAGAAAACATAATTTTTATTCTGTGAGAACCTACAAGAGCCATTTTAACTGACAGGTTTCAGTCTACCAGTTCTTTCAGGCTTTTTTTATCCKTAATTACACAGAAGCCCCATAAACCCTGAGAACCTGCATTAAGAAATGTAAAGCAACCAGAGGTTTGGTAGTGTTGAACACCACAGAWAATAAAATATATTAATAAAGCTGCAAAACTCAGCCATGTTTTAGCAGAGTTTGAGAAAATCATGTGCARTGGAATGCAGATCCTTGTCACAGGGCACCTTTGAGATATTTTAGTATTATTTGCTTTCTGTTTATCACAGCTCATTCCACGAAGCACTGGAATGTCTTCAGTGCTTTTTGAGCATTATTCGAGATAGAACATCAAGAAATGCACAAAAACCATTCCACTCCTTTCCAAAGAAACCTGCAAGCTCTCCAGGAGCACCTGGTGACCACCAAATGACTCCAGCCATGTCCTGGGAGAGCCCTGTGAAACCCAAAGTCCGGGTGGAATGTCAGGAACTTCATGGATGTGAACRCCTCCCTGAAGAAAAAGAACACGCACACACACTCTTGGGGATTTTCATCAGAACAGTCTCATCAGAAGAGATCAAGAGCTTTTTCTTGGCTGATCTTCCTCAACCTAGAGAGAATCTTCAACCAGGTATGGGACAGAGAGGGTGAATTTCCCARTCTTTCCATGAATTGGAGCTTTGAGGTACACAGGTACTACAGAAACACCTTCTTCTTGCTGTTCTCTGTTGGGATTCACTGAGTTATTGACCTCACTCCAATTCTCTTTAAAGATTTTGCACTTAGCCTCTAAATAGTTACACTGAAAAAACCCTCAGTAGAGCATTTCACCATAAAAACAAACACAAAATTGCTCTTGGACCAAGAAAGGATCAGATCAGAACTTGGAAACATCTAAAAGAGCTTGAAAGACTCTGGTCAAAAATAAGAGTAAGCAAGAAGGAGAATTAGTTATGATGAACAGAACAAGCATAAGGCTGAGATTGTACCCAAGACACAACTCYAATTAAATAATCTCATGATTGTCATGCCCTTTCTTAATCTCAGCTTTCAAGAAGGGAAAGATATGGATCTGAAGGGTGCCTAATCCATGGCACCAAAAAGSGTTTGCCTGASAGCACCAACCAGAGCAGGCTATGAACTGAACTATCTGCTGATCCATCCCAGCTGCTCCTTGATGCTCCAGCCACGAAAAAACCCAACCACCACCTAAAAACAAAYCAACCAACCCATTTTCACTTTACAAGCAGCCAGCAAACAGGTCAGGATGTTTAGGACCAGAGCTGACGACCCACTGGCAGCAGCAGAGAAATTTCTCTACGTGTTCTGTGAAGATTGTGTCAAGAGCCAGGACATGAGAGCAGCTCCCTGAACCACAAACTCCTTTTAGAGTCTTTCCAGGTCCATTTTTTGCTCTGACCATGGTACACAGAGCTCAGGGCCCAAAGGCTGTGTCAGGGCCAGYGCTCTACAACCCCCTCACAAAGGCCTTGGAGGTGGCACTGGAAGGCAGACAAAGTCACTCTGGTGACGACAGGCAGTTGGGAGGAGCTGTGGATTCCCTCGAAGGCAGAGAGGTGCTGCAGAGAGATCTTGACAAAACGAGGGCTGGGCAATCCCCAACTGAACACRTCAAGGGCCGGATTCTGCCCTGGAACAGAGCAGCACGGACAGGCTGGGGAATGAGAGSCTGTRGGMCAGGCTGGAAAGRGATGTGGGAATCCTTGGCTGGTGGCAGTTGGGAATGAGCCACCAGTGTGCCCTGGCAGCCCAAAGYGTCACCATGTCCTGGGGGCAGCAGGCTCAGCACATTGAGGGAGGGATTGTCCTGCTGTGCCCTGCACGGGGGTGGCCACACTTTGAGTGTTGGGGGCACTCTGGGCACCACGAGATCAGGAGGATCTAAAGCTGCTGGAGAGTGGCCAAAKGAGGGACACAGAGCTGGGGAAGGGTCTGAGGAGCAGCTCAGGGCTCTTGGCTTGTTCAGCTGGAGCAGAAAGAGACTGAGGGGAGACTCCTCAGAGGCTGAGGTGGAGGGGCAGGGGCTGAGCTCTGCTCTGGGACAGGGCCAGGAGCCCAGGAATGGCTGGAGCTGTGTCAGGGCTTGGCATGGATCTTAGGGAAAGGTTCTTCTGTGCCCAGAGGGTGCTGGCACTGCCCAGGCTCCCCTGGAATGGGCACCAGAGCTCCAGGAGTGTTTGGACAGTGCTGCCAGGGGTGCACAGGATGGGATTTTGGGGTGTCTGTGCAGGGCCAGGGGTTGGACTCCACAATCTTTGTGGGTCCTWCCCAGCTCAGGCCATGCCATGATTTTTTAAATGCTTCCCTGATCCCGTGTCAACTCCAAGGGTTTGCTCTGCCTTTCTTTCCATGAAGGAATGAGCATTAAACCCAAACTCCTCATTCATCTGGACAAAACACAGAGCCACGGGCAAAGTGGCACCTGCAGCACATTTTGGTCCATCCAGGACRTGGTGCAATCCCTCAGTGGATTTCAGACAACATGTGCAAGGCACAGCAAAAGCTTCACATCCAGCAAAGCACCAAATCAGGAAAAATCACAAACAATCCCTGGTGGAGCCTGTTTAGTTTCCACTATCACCTGCCTGGGGAATCAGCTGCATAATTTCCAACGCTCTGCAAAAGCATTTCTATTTTCCACTTGACTGCAGAGGTTTGAAGACGAGTAAAGYTTTCTTTTAGAGCTTCTTGCACCTCCCTACCAAAACAGAAGCAAACCACAAAAAACGCTTTTCAATATTAAAAACCCCCTCCAACAGAAAGAACAGTTTAACTAAAAAGAGCGTGAGCATGGAACAGAAAGGCAAATTACAGGTTTGTCTGGTAATAACTAACATTTATTCATCCTTCAGCAAGATTTTAATCAGCTACTTGTTTTTTAATTAAAYAGACCAATGAGAAAGGTAAGAAGCAACGGAAGTTTCTTGTSTGTTRKWWRTKKGMKSWSMKCMMAYWWMYAACASACATTTTCTGCCCGTATCTCTCRCTGCCATCACACTCTATTACTATATAATTTCTCATGCTTTAAGTAACCACTGAAGATTGCTTTAGTTGTGGAAGGAAGGGAGGAGTAGAGCTGCATAAAAACACGAGGCTCACTTGCTTTAAAAAAAACCTGTTGTTTCCTCCTCAGTCTATTTGATCATAACAACATTTGCTCTTGGTAGAGCAGTGGAACCTCACAAATATTATATGCCCCTAGAAGGAGGGAAGAGACACACTGAAATAATTTTTAACCAACTGATAAAAGGCTGAGTGCACGTGTCTAAATTAAAAACATATTAATAAAGCTGAATATTCACTAAATTCCTCAAYAGGTACAAAAGAGGGACCCAGAAATCCAAAATGCCTCATGCAGGTGAGTCAGTCCTCACCTTTGCTGCTACGATGACACTGCACTTGCTAAGAGTGATTCTGTTTCTATCAAGGAATAGAAAGAAACCACAAATGAGAAGCAACTTGGGTATATTCAGTGTTTGTTTGAATCATCCTACTTTATATAGGCCCTGGAAACATTCAAATATTTTATGTAGGCTTCTTTTTTACATTCTCTGCTTGAAAACCAAACAAAGAAAAATAACATCACTGACAAATGAGATTCCCTTCAGCTTTTCTGTTTCTCCTTTTCTTCGTGTCTGTCCTAGTGGTTGGTATTTTCAATGTGTGGAGGTTTTTTTTTAATTACTGAAAGCTCTTCAGCACCCCAAGAGCAGAAAATACACAAAGCAAGCACGTAACAAACTGCTCCCAGGGTTTTTCCACAATCCTAAAGCATCTCCTGACATGTTTAGATCAATGCTCACCTACAAAAAAACCTCATCTGCTGCTTTCAGAGTTTTAGGGTGCACCATCACCTCTTTAGCAATAAAATCACAGCAGCAGCAGCAAACTAATGCTGCTGCAATGGTCTGGTTGTAGTGAAATGGGATCTTCCACACCTTGGAGCAATTTATGGGATAGGGAATGACATGAGGGATACTTTGGTCATAGAAAGCATTTTTAAGATTATCCAAGGAGTTTGGGATAAATAATAAAAGCAGCCAGATCAACAATATCCATCACAAACAGGCTGAGTGCTCTGCTCCAAAATGCAGAAAGGCAGAGAATCCACACCCTGAGGGAGACATTCACCATGGATCTGTTCTGTTTGTACTACACTTCCTAACACTGTGGATATTTAAAGATATTTGATGTTGATCCAAGTGTTCAGTGCAAATTTCTGTGCCTATCTATAACCCAGCTTTTGTTGGTTTTTTGAGCYAACTGAAAGTTCCTTCAGCATCAACTGAACTCTACCACTGCTGTTTAGAGGAGACTCGAAACTACCTGGCTTCAGTTCAGTTCAGTTCTTTAAACAGTTTCACTGGCAGCTGAATTTCTCGAAAACAACCCCAGGGAGAGCAGAAGTTGAAGCTCCATTAAGAGATTTTCAATTAATGAGATTTATCTATCTCCCAGATTTCCATAAATAACGGGCTTGAAGSAGGAACAAAGCCTTATATTCAGGAAGTGTTTTCTGTTTAATTCATGCAGTAATGTGCAAATGTAAGAATGATCCTAYCTGGACAGAGAGAACAGGACAGGTCTGTCTGACCCTGTACCCTGTTCCTGTGAGTTTGTAGGGTCAGAGGCCTCAGGAAGAACATCAAAACAAGCTAAAGATTGACACACTGCCTTGCTACTCAGCTACAAAGGAGTTAGAGCCAGTATTTTGGATTTTGGGACACCCTGTTGTCCCTGTTTCTTCTGAGAATTATCTAGAGGGTTTTTTTTACATCCATTTAAACTTGTTTGCATTCACCATATTCTCTGGCAAACCCAGAGAYAAACCCTAAATTTAGATTATTGTATAAAAACAAACCTCTTTATTTTGAAGGTGCCACTTACTAATCTTAATGTTCCCTATGTAGAAAATATAGATTTTTTTTTCCCCCCACCCTGTTTTCTCCTGCCACATGTGATTTTACAGATCTGTCACAACACTCTCTCATCATCTGTTTTCCAGTCTGAAGAGCTGTGGTCTGGTTTGATAACAATTTTACCGATTTACTGATAACTTCATCTCTTCCTCCATGGTTGAAATGTAAGAGAGATAGCAGACTGTCAACTTGTTACATCCACTAACAACACTGTGAATTGAAAGAAGTGGTTTTTTTAAAAGAAGAAAATCTCCTTACCACTGGGTGGTTTGGGTCGTGGAGGGATGTTTTTCTTSGGTGGCAACGCTGGTGTGTCTGATTTGCTTTTGAAAGGGTCCTCTGTGAATCCCACCCCTCCAAAAGAGGAGGCAAAAGGGTCTGAAGCTACTGACTACATGAGAAAAAAAAAGAAAAAAAAAAAGGATGTAAGAACACCTGTGTTTTCATGAAGTTAACTCAGGTAAAAGCATTCATTTCAAAACCTGAGGGCAGATGTACAGAATGGTCAGTGGTGGAAGAGGTTAATGCCCAAAGAYAGAGGTGCTAAATTCCATTAACATTTAAAAGCAATTATGCTCTTAATCATTTAAGTACTTCTAGAACTTTTAGTTCTGGCAAAAAGCTGATGAGAAAATAAAAGGAAGTAAAACTCTACTCTTTACTATTTGGCAATGAGCAGTCATACCACAGGCTGACCTTTCCTCTGATAAACAGAACGTGACAGAACCTGGAAAAACGCAGCAAACTGAACAAGGGAGAATTTTATTCCAAGTTTTTCCAAAATTACATGGACTTTTTAGCAAAACCTTAGAGATGATCTAAGTGTTTAATACTTCCTTTATTCAGGAATAGTGTTTAATGCTTCCTATATCCAGAAATATCCTGAATATCCCACATTCCTATAGGTTTTTCTAAAAGACTCTCCTATAGATTAAGAAGCACATAAGTATTATGCCACACAGGGAAATTTATCCCTGTGAAATGAAGAAAGAGGAATTTTGTGAGTAAAGGTAAAAATTACACTCAAACCTTTGCTAAAATTTCTACCTCAAGTSAGCCCCATCTTTTGAGGAAGGCTGTTGCCATCTAGTGGAGAATTAAAATTCTCCCCAAAACAGTAACAAAAATCAGGGGGAAAAAAACCCCACCAAGAAATGTAATTAATCAAAGTTATAATAATAATTTAAATAATAATAAAATAATAAAATAAACCTATTTTAACATTTACTCTGCAGAGTTCAAGCATTACTGCAGAACCAATTTAAGGAGTTGGGCACTGGTGTTAACTGCAAATTCCAAACTCCACCTAAGGAAAGCAACAGCAGATCAAGACCTTCCCAATTATCCATTTTTTTTTTTCGTGTGTGTCCTGAACCTTTTCCTTCATCTGTTATTTCAAATGAACAGAAATTTCACATTTAAAACACTGATTGACTGTTAAGACTGGGGTGGGTTTACAGTAAGGTTAATTTAATATATTTAGTGAWGTTTTGCTAATGGTTAGACTGGATCTCAGACACTTTATCCAACCTGATTTTATGGTAAGTTTAGAAACAATTCAGGATACTATGAAATAACCAAGAAGCAAATTCCAGGAGTTAGAGGAGGGCTGGACACTGAAATATTTTTAATATCCACAACAACTACCTCTTCTTAAAAGTTTAAAATACAAGTTCATTTCTTTTCCTGCTCTGGTATTTGGAAACACTTGTGAAAAGTTTATTTATCCCTACTGAATCTACCAGTCTTAGTAACACTTTGCCATATTTGACATGGTTGGAAAATTTTTTTGCTTTATAACTRGTGAGGCTGATTGGAAAAAAAAATGAACAAAATTTCCAATGTCAGGTGGAAAGTTACAATCACATCACACTTTTTTGAAGTGTCTGTACACACATTTTTAAAAGGATAATTGCTTTCCTTTTAGCCTTTACCTTTGACATTTGACTGAAGTCTGCAAATCCCTCACCACCACTGAAAGCACCACTTCCAAATGGATCCAGCGTTCCAAACGGATCTGGAACAAACACAGGGGAAAAAAATGTTATTCTGAATAATAATTAATAAYTAATAATTACAAAGAATGCTTGGTGGTGCCAATGATTAACAAAACCAGGCAGGTGATTAAAACACATCTGAATTTTGACCGGCCATGAGATGTTAAAAGACAATTCCACAAAAATAGGTTTTATACCAGTTTTTTTAGAGAGAAATTAAGAAAAAAAGTGGAATATATAGTGCCACAAAGACACTCTTCATGAACTGTAACAAGCCCATGATGCTTTTTGCCAACAGCTCACAAGGCTCTTTATTCTCAACTCTCATATTTGATTCTTCTTTCATAAAAAGACATTTCCTTATTCATCTTCATGTGAAAATGTTTATTTCTTACCTGGACCTTTTGAAGAGATACTGGAAGACGTAAAGGGATCAGTGCTTTCAAAAGGGTCAGGCTAAATAAGAACAGATATACAGAATTATTTTTCTGCTGGAATRGGCATTTTTTATGCCTATGAAAATCTCTGCTTTAAGCCAAATTATTTCCAATTTCCACTCTATTCAGTGGACAGAATAGGATAAAATCTACTGATGATATGAAATTTATATTATTAGTGCATTTGGCTATTGATAGCCTTGAACACAACACCAGGTGAGAAGAACATCCCACTGAAATACAACCAACATTAATTACCAGGGCAAAATCTGAAAATACACCCAGAAGTGTTCAGTCTTTAAGCAGCAGAGACTGAATATTCGAGCCAAGCATTTATATTATTATTAATTCAGAATCTGAATATTGATTCTTTTTAAACARATGGCATTTACAGCTGGTCTTCAGTTTGACAAATCTGTTTTTATTGAAGTATAATCCTACAGTGAAGACAAATAAACTTTTCAGTGACTGAAATTGGTGTTGGGAGCAGTTCCTCCAKCTCATTCACTGTGTGACTGCACCAATCTATGGGATGGAGGGAATGGTGGGAATGAGGRGGTTCTGCTGGTTTGAAATTCCCAACAGAGAGAAAAAAATATCCACTAACAAGGTACATTCACCACTGTTCATTCATGGAACCAGAGAGAGCTCTGCTGACTGCCTGAATAATCCACAGTTACATTTTAAGAACAAAATTAATGATATTTCATCAGTCAGGAGAAAAGGATTTTGTGTTATTTCACTCCTTTTARCTTTCAGAYAATAAGATTGTCAATAGTACAGAAATCTATGAAACGTAGATTTWAAAATTACTGACCTTTGAGGGTAAAGTGGGGGGTTTTGTGAATGGATCTGAGGTAAATGGGTCACTCTTCACCTGTTTCTTGAAGAAATCCTCAGGGGCAGAGCTACGAAATGGGTCACTTTCCTTGAAAGGATCTCCTCCAAACGGATCTAGAAGGAGCATGAAAAGGTAAATAAAATGTAGCATAAAAAATATTCWATATCTGACCTCACTGATGTGATTTTTCATACACAAACACACATTGATTTGGTAAATCTGATAAACTTCCAGATATCTCTTCCTCTGCAGAGGGTATTTATTAAGTTTGAACATGATTATATGGAGCTTTCAGGTTTAATGAAGAGTTTCACATTTCTCATTAACACATCCATTCTGAACAAACCCTGTCAGGTTTCTGCATTCCCACATGCAAACCAAAAATCTGAAGCCAGGGAAATCTTTGTGCTTCCTTTGTGTTTGCAAATCTTTGTGTTTGGCTACAAATTGCTCACACCACATCTGTCCTGTTATTAAAAAGGGTAATTACCTGCTGGAGCAGGGGGCTGTTCTGCAAAAGGATCATGCTGGAATGGGTCACCTGCACAGAAGAGAGAAATAATTTATTTTATTTGCAATTTAGCGAGATGATAAAAATGTGTGAATTTACTCAACAATTGGTCTTCAAGGTCTCAGGTAAGAACTCMTCACTTACTGCCTTTGAAGGGGTCTGCTCCCTTAAATGGATCAGATTTGAAAGGATCTTCTGACTGGAATGGGTCTGTATGCAATTCTTGGGTATTAYTGGTAAACATCAAAGCTTTGTTCTTAAACGGATCATCCTAAAAATTGAGAGGAGAAACATCACAGCAACTCATCRTGATAAAAACACTCAGTTACCCATTTATGCTATCTTGGTTCCTGTTTAACAATCTTCAAAATGACTTCCTAAAAACCTTTCTGAATATGTGACTTCTAAGTAGAAGTGATTACACAGCAGAAGGAAATGTGTAGCCCAAGGCTATGCAGAACATCAAAAGATAACAGCACAAATAGCAATTAAATGTTAAACTGAGGCCCATATTAACATATTCAACTCTCAAACACTTAAAATAACAAAAGCAAACCAAGATCAAACACCAAACTATCCAAAAATTCTTTTCCCCACTATTTCAGGTAAGACATTCATTTAAAAGGAAAGGATACATAAATAATCTGTGGACTACAATAAATTACTACTGAGTGGGCAGATATCAGATTGCTTCTTGTGAACTCATCTTTGAGCTTAAAGCTCCAAATCCTGATTTCCCACGATAAAGTGCAGGAAGAGTCACCCCAACACTCTGATGACAAGAGGTTTCTCAGCAGAGGCCAAATCTAAAGTTTGCCAAGTTGCAGAAAAAACCCTGTGTGATGTGAACAAGCAGCAAACTGAAGTTATGAAACCTCTTCATGGTGTTCATTTCCATTTTCCTGGCTTGGGTCTGGTTTGGGGTCTCTGAAGAAACMCCAAATGCAGGCAGCACCTGCAGAATTCAGGGATAATCAGAACCATTTCATCCCAAAGGAAGGAATATCCAGAACATCCACTGCCACTGCCCCAGCACCAGAAAGAAATGGGATTTCCTTCATCCCTTCACRAGATGCAAATGAAAATACCTTCATTAATACTTCTCAGAACAGGGGGAGGGAGATGGGGAGAGAAGGAAGAGGAAGGAAGAATTGAGAAACAGGAAAGTGGCACAATGGTTTAAAAAATTGCTGCCAACACAGACTGGTGCCTTCTGCCAGTAAGTGACTCCTGCATTTTGCAAGGAAGCGAAACATTTGGAAGTTTTCACTGGAAATTAAATATATTTATGCAAACCATGCAAGCAGAGAAACAATGTACTGAAATGTTTTAAGACCTTTAAGTCCATGTTTCTTAATTTACTGTCCTTTTTTATCTACAGTTTTCTTCTTCTGAGCAGTACAGAGCAAGTGTGAAGCATGGCATAAAGACCATGCCCAGTGAATATTTAATAACACTAAATATTTATATTTATATCTATATCTATATCTATATCTATATTTATATTTATATTTATATTTATATTTATATTTACATATTTTAGGGTTTTTTTATATTTATGTTTACACTTCTATTCCTATTTCTATTCCTATTTACATTTATATGGATGTTTACATTTACATTCATATTTATATAAATAAATATAAAGATAAATTATAAATATCCTTAATTATATTTATATTTACTACTAAATATTTATATATTTGACTTCATACTAAATCCACAGCAAATACTGTGCTKACAAGGGTAAACATTTCCATAACAAGGAAGGGCCACACAGATGTGCAAGCAGAATCAAGCAAGTATGCAACTTTTATGTTGTCTTATTTAAGACAAGAAATAGGCTTTAAAAAAAAAGAATAGGCTTTATAAAAAATTCTTGTGATTTAGAGGATTATTTAATACCCAAATCAACAGTAGATGCTCTAAAGAAATTGACTCGAAAAATGTGTAAGAACTTGAAAGATTCTATGATTTGGGAAAAATTGATTGAAAAAAAAAAACATAATAAATGAGAAAGAYGRTGCTGGAATTATTTATGCAAAAGAGAATCATCCTTTCAGAAAGGGAAAATGKTTTTTACTGAGATGTGTAATAAATACAGCTCACTGCAAAGGAGAAATTTGTGSAGCTTCTTTTGGAAATAAGAAGGAAATATGTGATAAAGGGAAAGTTTCACTTTGGTGAAGTGAACAATGTGMAAGAAAAAACAAAACACTTGAACTGGAAATAGAGCCCCACCTCTGTCCTGAGACTGAACATGTGACTGGTCACAAATCCACAAAACCACACCCCAAATCCCAACAAAACAACCACTTCACATGAGGTGCAAGTCAGAAGCTTCATCAGTGTCAAACACACCAAACAAGAGAATTTTTTTTCTTTACCACAGCTCCATAATTGCCTCTTTCTGTGTGCCCAAGGCCTTCACTCATGTCTGCTAAATTGGTCAGACTTCCTCCATGGATGCCATTGAGAGCTTCATTGTATTCCTCAATGCTCTTATTCACTTCCTGATGGCTCTCTTGCAGCTGAGAGAGTTTACTTCTTGCCTGAGAAGGGAAAAAATGCTTTGGAATGTTACAAATTCAACAACACCATCATTCTTAGAGTCTTCTGAAACGCTGGTGCCAGGCAGTTGCATTTTATTCCTGAAAGAATTGAATGTTTTCTGAGTCAAACTGGGAATTAACCTATGAGGCACCAGTCAAAGTTACTTATTTCACTAATTCACTTTTTCCTTCTCTAAAAAAAGAATTTTTTCTAGGCAACATTTTTGTTCAAGAACCAAAAAAATGTATGAACCACATTGAATACCTGGTTTATTTCTTCCTGGGTTGATTTTAAAGATTTGATTATTGTTTCAAGCTGCACTTTTCCAGCCTGGATACTCTGCTCTAGCTGAGTCTCTTCTTGCTGGAGGCGATTCAGCTCTGCTTTTGCTCTATTAAGGTCATCTTCCTGTAATTTTAAATCTGATTCCTGAGACTGGATCTGCATTTTTAGTGATGAAATCTGAAACAACACAGCAGGAAAAGCAGAGGGACATTTGGAATAAATGGGACTTATTAAATTGTGAATTTATAATAAGTAATAGAAAGTGGTAAACTAACCTATCAACTACTATGGAAAATAGTAACAATTTAATATAAAACCAAAATCCTTGATAAAAGCATTCAATAAAAGCAAGGAATACTATTTGAAATCAGAGAAATACCACACTAATTACAAAGGCAATCAAAAAATGTTTCCTAGATGTTTCCCTTCAGAACTTGGTTCCATTCAAACATTTATCAAGCAGTTTAAAGATGATTTTTAACTCTGGAAAGAGTTAAAATTACAGAGCTTTTATAACCTTCCTTACACACTTTTTTACGTGACTTTCTCACAGAAAAAGTTTCAACTGATGCTTTTCCACCGCCCTGTTGGACTGAATAAATGTTTAATAAATTCTCTCCAAGGATCCCTGGAGATCATCAGGTTCAACCCCGCATTTATGAGCA
>NW_026624426.1:30325-60295 GCF_030028575.1 Malurus melanocephalus
AAAGGAAAAGGAAAAGGAAAAGGAAAAGGAAAAGGAAAAGGAAAAGGAAAAGGAAAAGGAAAAGGAAAAGGAAAAGGAAAAGGAAAAGGAAAAGGGGGTTATTTATTAAATAAACAGAATTTCTCTCAAGACATAACACACTTGAGCATGTCCAGAATGAACATCCACTCACCACCTGTGTTTCCTCCTGGCATTTCTGCCTCACATCACTCAGCATATCCTTCAGTTTGGCTTTCTGCTGGTCCATCTCATCCAGGCGGTCTTGGGCATCCTGTTTTTGAGCCTCCAGCTCTTGCAAGTTACTCGTTTCCCTGTCTAAATCATTTTGCAGTTCCTGCAGAGAAAATTGCACGGTTTGTAACTCACATTTAGCTGTTGTATTAAGGAAGGATCAGGCACAGACAAAGAAATTAGCAAAATTCAAAATATTTTCTACATCATAAAGGCTGCACCCTGCATTGGCCTGTTTGGTTTTTGCAGGAATTTGTGCGAGAAATAGGAAATAAATCTATAAATAAATAATAATAAATCTATAAATAAGAAGACACAAAAGTGACACAGAGTACACCATATCAAGTTATCCAAATTATCAAATTTTCAAATTACTAATACTCTCCAAACAATGATTTCCTAAATTACAGTGTCAGTTAAGMACTAACAAAAAAGATATTTCCAACTGTTTATATATACTGTGCTTATATTGGCCAGCATCAGATGAAAGATTTCTGATGRAGAACAGTAAAATTAAATTCTTTCCTTAAGTTAGAGGAAAATCCCAAGAAAGACAGAACAACAGAAAGAATAACAGAGTGACAGAACAACAAAAAATGCTCAATTGCCATGTATTATTTAGATTAAAAACTATTAATGATAAACAGAGTTTTTACCTGAACTTCATTGGTTTTCTGTCTGATTGATTCTTCCTTTTCCCTAATGTCCTGCTCTAGGGAATATTTYTCTCTGTCAGATAAACAAGAACACATATTTGTGATTAGTTAAATAATATAACAAACGTGCAAAAATCAATTCARTATTATTCTGGAAATATCATGCAGCCAAAAATACCAGCCCATGTATTCTTTAAAGGAGAAAAGGTGCATATGTATCAATTATTCTTTGAAAAATACCATCTGTGCCCATTATCAATCTTCTGAAATAACCTCTAGGGCATCACTAGGTCACCAATGAGAGCAACAAATAATGACAAAATTATTAAAATAAAAGTAACTGATACATCAGCACTGTGATTTATTTCATAAAAAAAAATATAAATTATTACCTCTGCAGCTGAGCAATTTCCTGACTGATATCATCCAGCTCCTTCACCCCTGTGAATTCTCCTGATCCAACAGAACTTGCACTGTCCTGTTAAGAATGAAACAATCAATTAAAATGTGATGTTATAACAGAAACTCTTCTTTTAATAAAGGCTGAGGATGGACGTGGGATATAAAATCCTCATTAAATTTGTAAAATTCCATGAGAGACATGAAATTATTCTGCAACAAGCAGGGAACATGCCACACAATTCTGCCCTGAAACAGGAGAATTTGAATGTTCCTGTTTAACAGGCAGGACAGTTGAACACACAGCAGTGAGGGGACGTGCACAGTGCCAACGAGGAAACTGCAGATCGTGGTAAAATTAAAATTCAAAACCTAAAATTCAGCTCTCCTACAGTCAATAGTAAAGTTTTCAGTGGATTTAAAGAAATCACATTGTAATTCACTTCTTGAGCCTCAAATGAATGGCGATTTCTGCAATTATGCCCCATTTCCTGTAGGTCATTTTTACATTCATTCRGGGAAGATGCAGAGGGCATCCTCTGCCTTCTAGATAAGAGAATCACTATCAGAAGTTGAGAAAGGATGTCAGCATTAGGTACCAAATTGGCTGTTATTATAAAAATTATTGCTCTTGGAAAAAAAAAAAACACTACAGATGAGCAAAAGCTGCAGCACTAACTCACTGCTAGAGAGAGCAGGAGACCTGCAACTTTTATGCAGCTTTTTAAAAAGAAGAATGAATAATTTGCTTGCTTCAATCACTTTGAGACTGCTGTGATAACCACAAAAGCTCAGCTTTATTAAATATTAAAAAACAAACAAGAACTCAACCAATAATCCAGAACCAGCAGAGTAAAATGTGACATTTTTGTGGAAACAATAGGTGAATATCCAGTTTAAATAGTTTAATTAAGTCTTCACTTTTGGGGGATTGTTTTTTTGGTAATATACCATTAATTAATCACAAATAACAACAACACAGACTAATTCCTCAGGGCAGCAAATTGAAAATCATTTTTACTGAATGCTAAGCAGGATCACAGCCAGGTGTCACCAACCATGACCATGAAATAAGTTCAAATGAGCTGCTGCACTGGTTAGAAGAGTCACTGAACCAAGCTCACAGCATTTTATTTACAGTTTTTTATTATAGTTTATTTTATTTTAAAGCTAAAATACATAAATAGAATTTACACATTTTATCTTATGCTCAGAAAAAAAAAATGGAAAAAAAATTGCAATTAACTGGTAACAGCAGGAAGCTGAAGTAACCAAGATGCATTTATTGCTCACAGCTGCAGAGAAATAATCCAGGAATAATTTCAACAGCACTGAGCTGCCTGTTCCAGAAATTTCCTGCCAAACACATCTGCAGTTGTGGAAGGAAGGAGGGAACATCAGCAGGTTGGCAGCCAGCACTGGGCACTTCACCCTGCTGTGACATTATMACCATGCCAAGAGCAAGTGGCACAGAACTCGAGAGCAGAGACAGGCAAAGGTGTAGAAATAAAAATTTTGGTTTTGGAAGTTACAAAAAGCATACATGGAAAAAAAAGTGCATTCCTTTTTTGGACATGGCAGTTACTCACACGCCGCATTTCTGTTAGGGCTGAGATCTCACTTCCTACAGGGGTCAAGTAACCTGACAGAGTCTATAGGAAAAGGATATAGGAAAAACCTTAGGAGGACCACAGCAACAGCAATTATTAAATKATATTCAGAGTTCCAAAGGTTTCTGATGAGGGAGAACAAAAAAAAAAGTAAAGAAAAATACAATATAATGTAGAAAAAAAGGTGAATGCATTGACATGACAGAAGTGTTTCTTCATTTCAGTGTCAGAAATGCACTGACACGTTAGGGAGGAGAGAAACAAAGCAGGGTCAGCAAAGCATCAGATGCTGCAGTAAAATGGTTTAGCAGTGATGGATASAGGACCTGGGAAAAAATTCTGACTGAAAAAAGTCATAATAAATGAGAAAGATGATGCTGGAATTATTTAAGCAAAAGAGAACCATCCTTTCAGAAAGGGAAAATGTTTTTTACTGAGATATGTAATAAATACAGCTCACTGTAAAGCAGAAATTTGTGGGGCTTCTTTTGGAAATAAGGAAATATATGATAAAGGGAAAGTTTCACTTTCATGTGGACTGGCACGCCACAAAGGATGAATCCCAGAAATTAGGAAGTCATCACTCCTYATTTGGCCATTAAAAAATTTTATGTTTCCATGGGAAGAATTTAGTGCTGATCAGTCAGASAGAGGCTGCTCAACCAGCAGCTGCCACAAACTC
The DNA here is from genome assembly GCF_030028575.1 of Malurus melanocephalus. Taxonomy (NCBI): domain Eukaryota; kingdom Metazoa; phylum Chordata; class Aves; order Passeriformes; family Maluridae; genus Malurus; species Malurus melanocephalus. The sequence continues at coordinate 33,904 of NW_026624426.1, forward strand.
AACCTTCTCTCTGACAAAGGATTATTTTTTATGCAGGATTTTCTTTTTCAGCATTATTACTCCTTGGCTGATGGAATATTTTACTGCAATTTTTTTATTTATTCTCTTGGTTATTAAAAATTTAGCTGTATTTTAAAATGTCACAATAATTTTGTGAGAGGAGCTAAGAAACAATACTGGCAGTTCTTTACCATAATAAAAAAAAATAAAATTCMTACTCAGAGTACTTTTAAAGCAGATAAATTCAATTTTATCTACAATAAATCACTGCCTTACCTGGATGGGWGTGTTCCTCTCTGTGGGAGGGATCATATCTGGAGATAAAACCTGGGGAGGGTCAATCCCTTTGCTGACTTTCTGCTGGATGAGATACATGGCCAGGGCAAACTGGTCCTTGCTGAGCTTTCCCATCTGCCTCGTGTCTGCCAAAGCCCTGGTAAAAAATAAATCATATTTATAAACATGAAAATCTTATTTCTGCTCAACCAAAAAGCCCAAAATATATCCACAAATCCATGTATAATTTCCTTTACAATCATCCTCATCAGAGGTTACCTATTCTAGTTAAGAGTTCCATAAATATTTTTATTATATATGTACAAAAAATGTATTTTATTACATGTATTTGACTGAATAGTGTTATTCTAAGAAAATATTTGAGCCCTGAAAATCATATATACACGTGAAATTTCCTTTTGAATCAGAGGTTACTTCTTCTAGTTAGAGCTCCATAAACAGAGCAGTATTTTATTATATATATTTGACTGCATAGTGTTACTCTGAGAAAATATTTGGAGCATTAGAACTTCAAAAGAAAATCACAATTCACAGAGTGACCTATTGCCCCCTCTCCCAGAAAAGCAAAGGGAATATTTATTTCTCCCTTCATTTTCCACACAGMCCATATTTTACAGTATGGGGACAAGCAAAAGAGGTTGGGTTATTTTTTTTTTTAATGTTAGGATCAAATTTTGAATCTAAAAAACACAGCTAGTAGGGAATTCTTACCATATATGAGCTAGGAGATTCTGAGACAGACCTGAATGCATAAAAATGTCCTTTACTTCYTGGCCACTCACAAACCCATCCATGTCTGTGTCCGTTTTTAAGAAAATTTCATCGTATCGTACTTTTTCAGACATTGGTACCACCCAATTCACAGCTGGCTGCAAAAGAAATTTCAAATTTCAGAAGAAAAACAGTCTTTATGGATACACTGAGTATAAATGACATTATCCAGAGCTGGATGTGCTGARCATCTTCCATACTCCAGTTTGACTGGTAAATAAATATTTTCACTGCTTGTTTTAACTCCACACTTTCTTATCTGAATGAAAACATTGCTGAACAGCTATWCATCAGTTGAAAAGCATTAATTCTTTGGAAATTAATTAATTCATAAGACCCATCTAGGCTTATAAAGTCCTTGTGATAATAACAGGAGATTTAGGAGGAGATTAATGATTTCTTTGGTGTTAAACAGATACATAAATAAAACTTTTCTATGGTTTCTATGTTTTTTATGGGGKTTTTTTGGTATGTTTTTCTATGTTTTCGCTTTCCACACAAAGTGAAAATTCCCCATAAGATTTGCTACCTYGTGGGCACTCTGATTAAAATCCACCTGCTGTTTTTCTGTTCTTCCAAGCCTCTCCATTCTCATTTTATCCTCTCCACCCCAACGCCAGCGCTCGCACGCGAGGCAGAAAATCAAAAAGAGGATTTCTTTCCCCTCCAGCTCCCAGAGGGTTGGAAAATTAATTGACAAAACGACAAAAATCTGAAAGAAAGAGGTTTACCTGTGCTTGTTTGATGCTGTGCTTGGGAGATAAGTTCCCTATGCTGTTGAGGCTGCTGCCACTGCCATGGGATGGGGTAGAACGAAGGCTGTCTTTGGGTGGAGGGCTGGCAGGGAGAACAGGGACTGCTCCAGGAAAAACCGGTGTCTTCTTTCTTTTAGAAGGTGGTATGAGAGAAGGGGGCAACTGTGAAGGAACTGACTCTTTCTCAAGAGCTCTATAAACCAAATGCATTGCCTGCAAAAGGCAAAAAGGTCAGGTAACGTTCACAATTATTAGAAAAAGCGACAACATCTTCCCGTGTTAAGTCATTTATGTATCAGTAAAACAAAGACAGTGAGATTAGAGATGTAAACCAGAGCAAATAATTTGGAATGTAATTCCAACAAGTTCAATCTTGACACAGGCAAGATGGATTTGAGGAAGGTCATTTAATAGCTCCATGTGAACAATTTAGATTAGAATGGTCGAGTGCAGCACAGAAAGCTGCAAAGATCTTAAGAAAAAAAAATGAGCTTTTTTTTTTTTTGCTTTGATAGACAAGACTAGACTGTGAATTGAGAATTTAAAGCAACCTACCACTGCAAATTCATCCTTGTCCAGGTGACCATCTTTATCAATATCGCTGAGATCCCAGACCTACAGCAATTAAGATTAAAAATGATTTGCAGAGCAAGTTACACTTTAGGTAATCCTATATTAACATGCCTTCACTGAAGATTCCTAATAGATTTTGGTGAAGATCACATCGGTTTCATTACACCTATCTAAACATTTTCTGATGAAACAGGCTGAATTCTGAGTTTTCTGGCCACATTTTCTGATGAAACAGACTGAACCAGAGTTTTCTGACCACATGAATCACCACTGGCTCTGACAAATTCTGCCTGTAACACAGGCAGGTTTTTCACCTTTCTATGATGCAATTACAGAGTCATGAAGATGACTAAAAGCCTTCAGAGGTGGCTTTCAGAAMTGGCCAGAGGGTGTGGGCAAGCAGATCATTGAAATTCATCTAAAGAAAGTTCAACAGAAAAGTCAATACGTTTATAATTCTTATTCCATTCCTAAATATTCCTAATTCCTATCCCATTCCCAGACATTCCTAATTCCTATCCCATTCCCAGACATTCCTAATTCCTATCCCATTCCCAGACATTCCTAATTCCTATTCCATTCCTAGACATTCCTAATTCCTATTCCATTCCTAGACATTCCTAATTCCTATTCCATTCCTAGACATTTCTAATTCCTATTCCATTCCTAGGTGAGGAGGGTTTTCTACTCAAAACTAAAACCCTGTGCAGCTCCCTCTGGCCCCCTGAATTTCCTGTGGGAGAGAATTTCAGCATTGATCAGCTTTAGTTCACTATTKGGTCAATGAAAATTGCAGAACATTTAGAGGGATATAAAACTTTGGGAACTCCACCACCAGTAYTGTTTGATCACCAATATGACTTGGAGATAATTCAGCCTCAAGTCTTGGATTTTTGTCTGCTTTATTATGAGAATTCTGCTTCATCAYTGGCCCCTTGACAAATTTAAGTTCCTTGATCAGTCCTTTGCCCATTTCCTCAGTCCCTTATCTCATCCACAAACTTTTCTGGAAGAGGCAAAAGCTTCCTGGATTTCTATTGTGGCAACAACAAGACAAAATCCAAAGCCTTTCAAGACTTTGCAATATTCAAGTATGGAATTAAAACAAATTACAACAAATCATACTCCAAATTTGCAGATAATATAGAGCAAGAGGCAGTTCTTCCTGAAGAGATAAAATGTACTCACTCTCAAGCATATCAATATGCAAAGCATTAAAGAATGTGGTTTAAATGGAGGCAGAAAAATATTTTCAGGTCTGCTTCCCTTGCAAATATGCAATGGATGCACTAAACTCAGAGCTTGGAAGTGTTTATAAATTCACATGGACTAGAAAACAACTTGACAATTTGACAGCTACSATAAAGGAGGATGTTTTAAGGTATYCTCCTGTRCAAATAGGGGATGGATTTAATGGCAAGTCTAATAACTCTTATTTGTAAAAATGACAGAACAGCAGAATCTAATGTTCTAACAGCTATTACAGCTTAGGAAAGCTTTWTCTTGTCTTTAAACAATCAAAATCAAAYTYCCAGCTCTTAAATGAAGAGATAGTGAAGCCAATCTATTCTAGGGCAGAAATTGCTACTCTTATTCTTATATTTCTAAGTGGAAAACCTCAAAGTCTTGATGTTCCTGCTTTCTAGCATGCACACGATGCAAAATTTCAGCCAAAACCTGATCCATGTTGATAAATCACATTTTTAACACTGCAAGAAGCATTTTAACTTTTTAAACTACATTTTAATCCCATTTTTAACTACAAGAAGCTAAGTAGAATCCAGCTAAATCCAAACAGCTCACTTACCCTTCCAAGGATATCAAGAGGTAGCTTTGAATTCATCAGTACTGGTTTTACTTTGTCTCCTGAAAGTAAACCATTTACTGGCAAAAGGCTTTCAAAAATACCATCAAACTTTGCTTTTTCTTCCACCTAGTTGGTAAGAAATAGTCTGAATAAGTAAAAAAGTGTGTCTGTGTGAGTATTGACAATGAGATCTTGCAAGAAATTAAGACTAGTGAGCAAAATATTCATCCTAAATTTCTGAGTTTTCTTGCAAGTGCTGTATTTAAATGTAAACCCACGGAGAAAGTTTTAAAATTAAGCTCCTAAATCTAAGGTTATGACAGCTGAGAGATTTTACCATGCAGCAGAGAAGGTGTGCTTCTGTTTTAAAGAAATTTTTATAAGCTCTGAAGAATTAAAACCTATTCTTCCCAAATAATTTGCTTCCCACTTTAAACTATAAGTTTAAACCACAAGTTATTTTATTAAATGTCATCCTTTTGGGAATGTTTGCATTTGAAAATTAATTAAATATAAATATCYTCATATTTGCATCAAAAATTACTTTTTCCAAGCGATAGCTATTGCTTGCATCACTGAATACTAATTAGAACAAGCTTTAAATTAATACTTCAGACTGGATTTGGTGAAATACTTTGCTGTTCCCAGCAGGGTTCCTTTATACAAAGTGCCTAATTGTAGGATTCTGGAAAAAATCCAGGCAGAAGATTAAAATTCATTGTCTTAAAAACATCACACCAGGGGTGGTTCAGAGGGTTGTTTAATTTTCTTGCACACATAAAACTATACCTGGGTGTTCTCTGTCGTGCAAGAATCTGCACAGAAAGGGAGGATTTCTGAGATGGGAAATACAATTTGTTACAAAATTCTCTCATTGGGAAAATTCCACACAAGGAAAGCATTTACTTTTAAAAAAATTSATGGAATGTGTTCTTTTTTACACTTACCCTAACAGCCCAGTGAGTCTCTGTTGAGGGTGGTGTGATCAACAAAGGACTGCTAGAGTCATGCTGAAAATTAGAGAATTCTTTATTTTTATAAATATAGATTTATATATATATAAATATATAAATACACACTTCTGTCTCCAATACTTACTAATTGCTCCAATACTTATTAATGAAGTTAGAGATGGTTACAGACATGAACCTTCTCTACACTGAGGAAAACAGGCTGCACATGTAGCTCAGTAAAAATCCCACTCATTTTACAGCATTACAGTGCTTGGGTAAGGATATTCAGCACCCAAACATAAACCCAAAACAAGCAAAAGAGGTTCTGCAGGGCAAATCTTCAGCTGTGCCTTTTATCACCCACTCCTGTTGACCCAGCCCCAAAATAACCTTTTTTTTTTCATAAATTCAGAGGTTTTCCATATCACCTTCCTGACCAAGCTGTCCTGAATTTGCATTGGTTTTGCAGGTTTGGGATGACAAGACTGTGGCAGCCCTGGCTGCTGTGTCCTAAAGAACAGAAGCCTCAGAACCACCACATTTACAAAATTAAAGATTATTCCAATGTTCCAACCAAAGCCTTAGCTCTCACCTAAAATATAACTGAATTTAGGAGGAAATTACTTACAAATTTAGGAGGTGGCACAGTCAAATTCAGACTGCTCAGGTTGACATCGTGGCCATTCTGTGCACATGCTACGAGGCGCAAGGCGACATAGAAACCCTAMAAATAATTGCATTATTCATTAAAAAACAGTTTCAATCACAAAAAAGAACCCACTTAGGATTTTTGCTAACACTGTGCAACTCAGTGAAAAAAAAAAAAAGATGTACAGCCCCATAATGAAAACTACCCCTTTGCTTTTAAAGATGAGTCAGGAAAAATTTCACAGTAACAGGAAACAAAGAGCAGAAAATTGGAAATTAGTTTTTATGAAGAACTCTTTCATAATTAAACTCCCACAATTTTCCTTAAAAATTAATAATGTTTTTAAAAAGTTTWTCTGTATCTATAAGCAACTCGCTATTTGATAATTCAAGCCATTTTTAGTAATGCTAGATTTTTTTCATGCAGGAAAGTTTTCTAAATTAAAATCATATTTTGTGTTTGTGACTCAGTGGCTGTGTCTCTATGTAGCATGCACACTGATTATTTACAAAACAAAAGAAATACAGAAAATTAGAACCAAACTTCTCCTRCAGCCTCACTGAGTAATAACACTTGGATTCATAACCAAGTGCTGGGGGAAAAAACTCATCTTGTAAACAAAAACTCAATCAGAAAAACATAAAGATAACCACGAGTGGTATCAGGGTTTGATTTAAATACAGCAAATCTACATGAATAGTTCATTTACCTGTTTATCTAAGTATCCTTTACCCTCTGGGTCAGCCAAATCCCATATCTGTGAAGACACAAAATAAAAGCCATTGTGAATTTCAAATAAAACTTAACACAGCTCAACAGCTCCTACTGTATGTCTTCCTAAAGTTTTCATTCAGTTTTTGAGTTATGACATATGATGTTATCAAATTGTCGAGTTAACAACAAAAATGTTACACAAAAGACAATTTTTCTTTTTATATTTTTTCTTTCACTTAAAAAAGTGTACAATTACTGCATCGTCCAATTTCAACTTACTTTTCCAAGGATGACATCAGAGAGACCTGATTTTTTAAGAAACAGCGCAGCTTCATTTGCCCCAACTCTCCCTGTGTATGTTGGATCTACCTGAAGGAAAAAAAWTAACAYTTAATTGAAACATGACTGYTGTGAAAGCAGAGTTCAGAAATGCAATGTCTSKCTYCWCTARGTCAAAAGGAGTTRCACAAACTGCATCACCACTCAGAATTYATTAGCACTGCAATGGGGAAAAGAAAGAGAAGGAAATCTTGGGGAAGAAGAAACTGTACTTTATTTTTACTTTATATTTTTAGGAACGTACCTGTTTGTAATAAGTTTCATATATTGGATTCCCAGTAGAAAACTGAAACACAAGGGAGAAAACAGAATAAACAACAATGACAATTCACAGGACAGAAAATATTACACTTTGAGTATTACTTGTATCAAAAACCTAAAACAGTGTGTCAATTCGCTGTTACAAACTGGACACTTGAAATTTAAGTGTGGACAACAGTGATCCACYGAGACCACAGGCAACTGTCACCTCTTAGAACTTCTCATTTATCAGGATTCCTGCCTCTCCTCACACTTTTACTTAACTATAATGTAATAAGGTTTTGTGGAATAGATTTGAACTATTTGCTGAAGTATTTCAGATTACAAAGGCCCAGCTTTCAACACAAAGCTGACCTGGCTGCCTTCTCCACTGTATACATCCTTACAGAATATTTCCAGCAGAAAAATTATATAAACAGAGCCCTGTGCCTGTGTTAACGGATTTTCAAGATTTTAAACTGAAATAGAGTAAAAAAAAATAGAAAATTAGAATGAATGGTAAATTAATAATCCTCACAATTCCCTGAATATGCTGCTGGAGATTTCAGCTTGGTGTAATCACAGCCTTGCATTTTCAGTGGACTAAACTGATTCCAGTCCCTCTTGCTGGCATTCCAAGCAGATGGGAACTGAAATGCCAAAAGATGCAGAAACCCCAAACCCAATCTTCTCTCTTGCCTCCCACAATTGCCACTGTGCAGGTTATCCCTCCACACTGCTCTCCTCAGCCTCCAACAGCAAAACCAATCCAGCCAAAAGCAGGGCAGTGCTTAGGCCACCCAGAGGCCTTAAAAAGAAAGCAAAAAACAACCCAATAAAGAGTTTAATGAGCGAGATGCAGAGATCAAAAGTCAAAAAACCTGCTTGGGACAGCTACTCTCCACCTCCAGGACACCAGTCAGACACCTGAAAAGGATTATTTCACACTAAGTCCCATCACTATTATGTCCCTTCCCAAATGTCACCTTCTTCTTTGTCATCCTCATGGATTTCCAGATGTTCTGCCTACTCTGAGGGAAGGAAGGCAGGAACATGATGAAAGAAAAGACCAATGAAGAACATGAAAGTTTAATTTCACATCAAGAGAACCTTCTGCTGAGTTCACAACACACCAAATCTTCGTTTAAGGAACTACCCATAACTAAACTCTCTGAACCGCTGACTCTCTGAAGGTTACAGCTCTATTTGAATAGAAAAATCCTGCATTTTCAGAATGATTTCCTAAGCATCTTAAACATATTTCACTTACATGCAGCAAAATAAACTGCTGTGTTTTCCAACATCAGCAGCCTCTGGAAGCTTTCACTCTTCCTGATGGTGGACAGGATTTCAGAAGAACGTTGCAACCATAACTCAGAAATCTGACTATTCTTTTTGCTGATATAAATGGTCAGCACATATAAGCATTGTGTTCCTGTTCAAGCAGGAAACACATCATCCAGAAAAAAGGTGGAAGGAGGAAATTGCCTGAATAAAACCCAGCGTGTTTTCAGCCAACTATCACCAAACTGAGCACCTCTTTTTTATCAGAAATTGCAGACAAGAGAGGCAACCACCAACTGCAAACTCCTCTAACAGACACAAGGAGTGACCTAGAGCAGGCAGAGACTGGACTCGTACCAAAATCCAGAGCACAGGACTGAATGATCTCATCCCAGCATCAAACATTCCTGTCACCCTCATTTGATATTGTCAGCCACGACTCGGAGCTGATTTACCTGGYAGAGGTGGCAGGAAGCCAGGGTGATGCACTTCAATGCTGTGAAGTTTCTTCTACAGCAAATTATTCCCCCAAGTGCTGAGGGAAAGCACTTTAAGGATCAATTCTCTATTTGAGGAATTGTACAAAGATTCAGTGTCTCTGACCGATTTACCTAAATGACTGCACCTCTGTGATGAAGCAGACCAGACAAAATGGGTTCAAGAGATAAAAATAGCACAGCTCTCTATCTACCCATCACCACACGTGATGGCATCACTACCATTCAAGAGGATTCTGTAATTTGGTGACATTTGCTGATGAAGGACCTGCCCGAAACTGCCAAGGCTGGCAGGGACAAACATTTTGGAGGGTTCACAGCTGATGATGTCAAAGCATAACCTGTTAGAGAGGTTCAGGCTGACTAACAGTTTAACCACCCTACACCTGTTCTCTACTCCCCAAAACACCATCTCCAACCAATGCTTTAGAACATCTCCCAAACAGACCCTTCAGAGCCCTGGTGCCTTTTTAATTTCCAAGCTGATTTCCTCTTCAGAAGTTCAAGCTTTGAGCCTGCACACTCATAGCAGATCCATACACTGTGTTTGTTTGTGGTATACAGTGCACACTCACAGATTCTTCTCCAAGTCCCTTACTGGGAAAAAGGCAGGACTAAACTCCTGTCACCACAACAATTAATACACCCAGTTCTCTTTTCTGAGGTCATCTCGGGGTCACAAGGASCTCTGGATCACATGAATAATTCTCCTTGGTGTCCCTCCTCTTTTAAATTTTTCTTTCAGCCCTGCTAGCCAAAGCATGGGATAGCTGAAAATACTGAGTGTAAAAGACACCAAAAAAGTGTTTACAAAGAAAAGAGTCAAAAGAAGGTTGCTGCTGCCCCAAAATGATCACCTTTGCCCTTACATTACCTGTCAAATATCCTGAGTTGTCTTAGAAGAGTGACCTACTGTCCCAATATCTCTAACTTAACTCTCCAGAACCTCCTGAAGCTGCAGCATGAACAGGCTTTGCACAGTGGAAAAGATCACATCAAATGTAAGAAAATAAAGTTATTGAAGATAAACAACTGAAACCAGATTGAACTCCAAGAACTGATTTTACAGGCTTGCTCTTCAACTAGGTTTATGCATAGCCAGGTGAAACAAAGACAGCCAAATGTTAAATATAAATAGAATCAGAGAATCCCAGAATGATTKGTGTTGGAAGGGAYCTTAAAGATCATTWAGTTCCARCCTCTGCCATGGGCAGGGACAYCTTCCASTGTCCCAGGCTGCTCCAARCCCTGCCCAMCCTGGCCTTGGACACTGCCAGGGCCTCACCACCCTCACAGGRAAGAATTTCTTCCTAAAATGATAATAATGATCAATGATTAATGCTAAAATTTTAAACATTTTCATTTCAAACAGTTTAAGCTGCTTGAATTACCAATGCTGKTTGCAGCTCTTAATATGTTGGTATAAAAAAATTCTTATTTTACATCTTTCTGAGTGGACAGGCCTTAATATTACAACATATGTACTCTGTCCTATTCCATCTAATTCCATTTCAGGCATTTACTACAACACACATCTCCTTAGTAATCACAAAACTGAGGCTATTAAAAGAGGAAGTTTATTACTTGAAGGGAAATTCTGTTTACTGCCCTGATTACAGCTAGATTACTCTTGACAGTTCAATGTAGGAAAACAAGTTTCAAAACTACAATGCTTCCATTGAATTGGTTGGAAAATGTTATAAAAATAACTGATATGTTTACAGAATGTGTTCCTTTATCCCCTAAACATAACATTTCCTATCCACAGGAATATCATTGATGCCATCCTCTCAAATATCAATGAGCATTTAAACAACACAGAACCTRGATTTCTAGAGTAAATATTTGACAATTATTTGATTTTTGCCAATGTATTAAAAAGAAGTCTCACAACTACAAACTCTTTCACATCCAGAGTTTGACTCACATATTTTGCACCACGTTAGTCACTTGAAAAATTTTGAGAACAGTTTGTGTGCACATGGATGTTTTCAGATGTTTCTGGRTATGTTCATTTAATTAAACAGATTGTTAATCAGGACTCCTGCCATTCAGAAGCTCAACAGCAGTACATGTTCATAGTAAGACACACAGCAAGCAACGCTATCAAAGCACCACGTAACTCCATCGAGAGACACATTTTCAGAGTATCGCAAATAAAAGATCATTATTAAAAGGAAATTGATACATTTAAATAATCTGAACTACTATTAGGAGTAATTCTGAATTCCTGACTGGCCTAGCCACAATGTGGAAAATAGTTTTAATTGCAAGGCATTGAGGGTAGTGGGGTGGTGTTGCTTTTCTTTTGCTTTAAAGCAAGTAAGTAAACTGATTGTCTTCACAGGGCTATGGAAAAAATAGCGATCACACCGCTTAGGCTTGAATTATTTGGGTGAGAAATCAATCAAAAAAAAAAAAAACCAAAAAACTTGCAACGAACAGAAATCAACCCAGAGATCCCAAGCATTCAACCAGAGCTGGCAACAGCCTCTCCCAAGGGTCAGGGACGTGTGCCCTGCAGAACTCATCCCCTTCCTGATGGGCGAACACCTCCGGCTCATCCCCCAAACCCTTCCCGGTGTCCCCGCTGCTCTCACAGCCCCTGAACGCCCCGCACAGCCACGACACCCTGTCACAACAGCCCAGAGCTGCCAGCAGCATCAACCCCCCGGCACGGACAGGAAAACACGGGCGATGTGCGGAGCCCCAGCCCTGTCCCCCAAACCCCCCGGCCCGCGGTGATGCCGGTAATGCCGGCGGCTCGGGGTGGGAAAGCGCCTGGAGACCCTCAGCCCCTCCCCAGGGAGGCCTCCATGAAGGGACGGCTCCGGAGCAGCCTACAGCCCCCACAGCAGCTCCCAGCCCGGCTCCGGGACACGGCAGGACCCGCTCACCGCCCTCACCCCGCCCGTGTCCCGCTCCCCGCCGCGCCCCGACCCTCATCCCCCGGCGGGCCGAGCCCTTCCCGGCGCACGGCCCGCACCCAGCTCCACTCCCCGCCCGACCGCAGCCGCTCACGGTGCAGCCCCGCAGCTTCTCCCCGAGCCCGGCTGCCGGCGCTGAGGGCCGCGCGTCCCCCCGCAGCCCGGTACCTGCTGGCTGAGGGGGATGAGCGCCGCCATCTTCCTCCCGCTGGGTCGGGCCGCGGCCGGGGCGGGGCGAGGGGCGGGAGGCGGCGGCGCGGCCGGGCCGGGCGGGGCTGAGGCTGAGGCTGAGGCGGCGGCGGCTCGGGAGGTGCGGTGGATCCTCCAGCGGTATAATCGGGACCCCGACCCCGCTGTTAGCGCTCCACAGAGACACTGGATGGTGGGTAACGGAAATGAAAGGCTGAGGCGGCGGCGGCTCGGGAGGTGCGGTGGATCCTCCAGCGGTGTTATCAGGGCTCCGACCCCGCTGTTAGCGCTCCACAGAGACACTGGATGGTGGGTAACGGAAATGAAAGGAGAAGGAAGTGTCTTTACAAACGGACTCTGGGCTCTGGGGTGAGATGAGGCTTAGGGCTGATGCTAGGAGATAAAGAGGAGGCAATAGGAAGGATTTCCGTGGGGGTTCCACCGTTTGGCTTATCTAAACTACCAGAGCAGAGACACAGAGATGTAAACTGAAGGGGGGAAGGCAATTTATGATAGAAGGGGGGTTTTATCAGGCGTTTCGGGGAGCCTGTAACTTTCAAGTACCTCAGCCAACGGGGAAAGAAAGAGGGACCCGCGGCCGGGAAATTGGGATAAAAGGAGGCTGTGTCCTCTATGAATTTGAGAGACCCCATGRGAAATGCCCATRACCTCTCCCTTTATTCATGAATAAAGTTGCGGGACTCCTCTGTCTCCTTTTTGGACATAAACCTCTGGTGCTTGCGGATTAATTTTCCTTACAGAAAACACCTCAGAGCATTGAGACCGATCACCGCCGTGTACAGCCGCACCGGAGCGCTGAGTGCCACGTCTATCGTTCCTTAAACGCCTCCAGGGATGGGGATTCCACCACCATCACCTCKCTGGGAAGTCACAAAATCCCCAAAAAGTGCGAGGTTTGATGGAGCRCAGTGGGTCAGCTKGTMCCRGTTCCRGCAGGGCCATCSCAGAGCATGGCACAGAATTGTGTYCGCACAGTTCTGGGATRTCTCCAGGGAGGGATTGCAAGSTGTTCCAGTGCTCSATCAYTTCACYGTAAAGTTCTTCCTCATATTCAGGTGGWACTTCTTGGGCATCAGGTTCTTGTCCCATTACTGGGCCCACAGAGCAGAGTCTGGTCCATGCTCGGAGCCCTCCCTGCATTCAGGGACAGAAGAGGATGAGATCTTCTCTCAGCCTCTCCTCTCAAGGCTGAACACCCCAGCTCCCTCCTTTCCTCCTTTCCTCCTTTCCTCCTTCTTTCCTCCAGTCCCTTGATCAACTTCATATCTCAACCCTGTCATCCACTGAAGGTCCTTCATCCCCAGTGAAGCTGCTTCTGGTCTAAGATCAAATTTTCGGCATCAAAAACACCAATTTTAACAAACCCCTGAGTGCAGAGTGGAAATCCTAAGCAGCAGCCTGACCAAGGCTGGATCACCGTGACCATAAAACTAAATCAACAGGAATCCGTTCAGCAAAGAAAAAGTGCTGTGCAACTGTTGTTGTATTTCAGAGCTTTAAAAGTTCTTCACCCTAAAGCATGGCAAGAATTCTTTTACAGCTCTTGGCCAAGCAGAAGCAGAAGAATTTGACCCTTAAACCTAAGTCTTAGGAATTGCCTCGCAGCAGAATGGTAACGCTAGAAAGTACTAGAAAACTAATCCAGAAAAACAAAAAAACTGGGCAAAATAAAAATGATCCATAGCACAAGCTCAATAGGTATATAATGACATTACAACTAGATGATGATGTTAGATAACCTAATGTCAAATTTCACTCTGACGCACGCAGAACAAGTTTCACCAAGTCACTGGAAAGGACACACGAGTGCAAAGGGCAGGTAATARCCTACAATATGTTGTTTCAGTGAGGGGTATTAACACAAATCCTGCTGTACAACTGGATTAATTCCCAGCTCACGCCAATAATTTGCAAATGAGGGGGGGAGGTTGGTACAAATCCGCATTTATTGACCCCGGTGCATGCTGGGGGTTGTAGTCGGCGCCCCCTGTGCCGGTGGCAGTAAACCTGCTTGGGATTGGATGGCGGTGCCAGTGCGCTCTGCGCGAAGCCAATCAATGGGCAGGATATTGGGGGGTGGCGGGTTCCCGGATACGGCCTCACATCGCCGCTCTGGGCCGGGCACGGAGCAGCCGCCGCCGCCTCGGACCCGGCGCTGTGCCGTCCGACCCTATCCCGCCCCAGCCCGTCCCGATCCCGGCCGTTCTGCTCTTTTCATCTCTGTCTCGGATGGCCGCGATCTCCCGGGCACCCGCGGGACGCGGGCAGGTGAGGCACCGGCTCCTTTTTTCGGTCTGTACCTGGGCAGCCGCGGCCCGGGCCGGTGTTTGCGTCCTGTGTGGGGAGGGATCTGTAAAACCCCAGRTTGGGCCAGCTCTGCTGGCAGGGAACCCGCGACAAGATGAGAGGACAGTCTTAAGCTGTGCCAGGGGTGGTTTAGGTTGGACATCAGAAAGAATTTCCTCACAGAAAGGGTGGTCAGATATTGGAAGGGACTGCTCGCAGAATCACCATCCCTGGAGATGTTTAATGGATGTGGCACTCGGAGCTTTGATCTGGTTGACAAGGTGTGGGATCAGTCACAGGTTGGCTCGATGATATCAGAATTCTTTTCCAACGCCGGTGACTCTGTGATTCTTGGCAGGGCCACAGCCATGTCCCCCGCTGGACCAGCACCCTGAGACAGGACACAGAGCTGGAGAACACCGGGAGAGCTCCATCCCGCCGGGGCCGGTTCTTGAAGGTGTGCGATGGAAACGCCGGTGGGACCCAGCGGTGTCAGATGCCGGGAGGGAACAGCCGTGGAGCCCCGAGCACTGCGGGCAGCGCCTCCCACGCCCGGCTGAGCTCGGTTCTGAGYAAAGTGGCACAACTGGAAAGCAAGATCATGAACCAAAAAAAGCACCTGGAACGGCAGAACACCGACTCGGGCCTGAAGCYTTCAGCTGAGGAGTGCTCCTCATCTGCCTCTGGGCATGAACGTGCCAGGGGCAAGAAGTACTGGAAGAATTATGGTACCACCAGTGCTAATGGGACACGCAGGGATGCCTGTTCTGAGGAAGAGGAAAGCATCCAAAGCCCTAAAAAGAATGTTCTGGTTAAACAACACCTTGATTTGGATAGTGATGAAGAGGAAATGAGAGAACTGATGGGGAGCTCTTTGGGTTTTTCCAGTGGAAGTGGGAAACAGAAGGTTCTGGTAAGTGACACTCAGCATGGTAGAAGGTAAACATAAACTTTGCTGGATTATGTATTTTTATTAATGTTTTTATATACTTGTTGTAATTGGTTGGTCACTTTATTTAGATAACACCARCAACTAAATTTTAAATTTGCATTTGTGTCTTGCTCATGATAGGATTGAGTTTCACATCTTAACATCTCAAAATTCTCAGTTTTACCCACAATGATTTGTTTTCYCTTTAGCAATCTGCACATAACAGTGAAGTAACACATAAATCTCTTTTCCATGTTCTTCAAAAAGAGCAAGACCCCAGTTCCATCAGCAAGGCCTCCTCCACCTCATGAGGAAGTTCCACCAGCAGAATTATCTGAAGCATCTTCTTTTCACAACAAAKACTCAGAGAAAAGTGGGTTTGGTAGAATTAAATCACCAGCACCTTCACCCACCAGCAGAAACCTGCCAGGACATACCATGAGATCTCRATTGTCTTCTTCCATGAAAGACAACACTGTGAAGATGACTCCACCTAAAGCACGCTACATCAAGCAAAGGCAAAAATCCCTGGAAAGTGATACAAGTGAAATAAAATCATTAGATGAATTATTTTCAAAAGGAGCTGATGCAGAMGATCCAACCAGCAGCAGCTCAGAATGTAAGTTTTCTAAAATACTGTCTCAGTAGCCTCAGTATGAGTTGTACTKATAAATTCTCTTAACATAGGCAAATAGTCACTTTGAAAGTGAAATTTTACATAAACCAGGGCCCTATCAAAGKAATTATCTTGATCTGTTTCTTTTTTCTAGTGMTAGGTTTATATTTTTCCTAGCTTTTGACTCAGTGGGTTYGTATTAATGATGCTGCCCTGATATCAAAACAATTACAACATTACAACATAATTTTCATGTASCAGTGGGTCAGAGTGAGAACAGCTGTAAATGAGGGGCAGCAAAAATCTCTTGAACTTCAGTCAGCAGATCAAAGGAGGAAATTTTAGGAGTTTCTGCAAAGTTAAAGAATCAGAGTGACTGATTGCTAYTTTTAGTACTAAATTAGGAAGGTAATATTGATTTTTTTCCATTTTTCTCACAGAAGAGTGCACTGTATTTTTATGCCAATTCTCATGTCGTTGTGTCATTTGTTTGCAGCTTTCAGACTGAATGTCCTGAGCCTTGATGATTTGGCACCAGATATTACCAGTACARCAGCAGAATTAAAGCAGAAAGTAAGTAGGAACTCCCCACTAGAATATATTCCCAGTCTGCCTTTGTTTGATGGAGTGTGAAGTTCTAAAATAAATAATTTTACAGGGAAAAGACATCCAGGWTACTCAAGAATCAAASAAATATGTGAAAAAAGATAYWTTGYTGGTGGAAGAGGACCAAGCTGCTCYTAAAAGGACCAGTGCAGTAACTGATGTGAGTGATTCTCCTGAAGAGGATGTTGAAAAAATCATCACTGAAGCTGAAATCTCTGAACATTTAAGTGGAGTTTCCTCCGATTTCCCAGCACACRAACAGGATTATCTTAATGAGGATGAGAGAACTTTTAATTCAGAATATTCTGAAGACTTTGAAACGTCTCTGTCTACAACAGACAGGGAATGTGAGAGCCACACTGGTTCTGGAGMRCACTCACCTTCAGTGCCATCCCCGWKGGTCACCCAAGAGCAGCACAGCCGTGKGCACTGTGTGACTGTCACAGAAACYGGGGTTCAGACAGCAGAGCCTCCGTTCACCTACAGCTGGGCAAAGGGTGAGTTCAGCACAATTACTGCCCTAACCAGGCAGATTTTACACTTTTATATGTGCCAGCCCAGGCAGCCTTGATAAGAGTTCATTTCAGTGCCAGCTTCCCCTCATTGACACTAAAAAAAAAATTTAAAGCTCAGCACTTTTATCTGCTGTCTACAGTAAAGATTGGCATTATAATATTCAATAAGAAGGTTATTTTTGCTTAAAAATACCCCCCACAGGTATGTAAAAAATCTTTTAAACCCAACACTTGAATCTGCTGTCTACAGTAAAGATTGGCATTGAATATTGTAATAAGAAAGGGTTTTTGCTTAAAAATACACCCTGCAGGTGTGTAAAGAAACTTTTAAAGCCCAACACTTGAATCTGCTATCTACAGTAAAGATTGGCATTGAATATTGTAATAAGAAATGGTTTTTTTGCATAAAAATACCCCCTGCAGGACCCATGGCTGGATGAGCAAGTGTTAGCAGCAGAACTGATGACAGCATGAATAGGACTCTCAAATGGAATTCAATATTCTGATATCTTTACTGTTGTGAATAACAGCACTGATGGCTCATCACAGAGTGCTTTTGTATTGTATTTGTCTCTTGGGAAAGCATTATGGCCCCATGACAGGATCAGAAGGGAAATTTCACATCTTGAGGGGGAGCTCCTGCCTACACCTCTTTACTTAAAGGGAAAAGTGCTAAGAATGATCATTCCATACCCCACTGGAGGAGAAAGTAGAAACTTGAGTGTGCTTGAAAACAGAAGCATTCTTTGAGTACAAAAGTCTCATTTTTCACTCTGCCTAGGGTTAGGAAAGGTGCCTTTGCAATGGTCATGTGAGCCTAAGAGTAAAAAAACTGTGGAGGCTGTAAAACATTTTTTACATGCAAAACATGTAAAATTATGTCAACATTTTTTTGGCTGACAGAATTCTCCCGTTAACTTTCTCCAGTGAATTCTCTCCAGGCTCTACAGTGCTTTTAGGGCACTGCTGTCCCAAGAAACTGCTGAAGAAGCACCAGGTGGTAGCACTAAAGCTCTGCACTCTCTCAATAATTGTGATGTTGTCTACGCACAGCAACCCCCTCAGCAGTGCTCACCCCTCCTGTTGGAACCAGCTACGTGGATCCAGTGCCAATCGCCAGTCACATCATCAGCATGGATGCAGTAGAAGGTACTAAAAACAACTTTAATCTTTTTCACTCTTTTTTCTGCTCCTAAACCCAGCCTGGTTGATCCAGGCCTTGCTGCCTCACCACAGTCCTGTCTGTTTCTCACAGCCCTGACTGCTTACAGCCCCTCGGTTCTGGTTTTACAATCCATGTGCAAGCAGCACCTGATGCTGACCCAGCAGTTTGTAGAGAACSTTCA
Organism: Malurus melanocephalus; assembly: GCF_030028575.1. Lineage (NCBI taxonomy): Eukaryota > Metazoa > Chordata > Aves > Passeriformes > Maluridae > Malurus > Malurus melanocephalus. Next base: position 52,220 of record NW_026624426.1, read on the forward strand.
CCACCTTCACACATCCCTGGTGGAGTCATTGGAGGATGAGAAGTTCCACTACCATACCCTGGAAGAGGCTAAAGAGGTATTTATGACAAAGCAGAGATTGAACATACATTCCTTTGCAAAAGTTTGTGGCATTTTTAGCATATTTCTTTGCATATAATTAATTAATAGGCTTAGGAAAAAAAAACCCAAAGTCTTGCTGGATGCCATAGTTTTCAAAGATTAATGTTTCTGCTGTGGTATTTAGCTGTCCTCAAAGGAGCAGGGATCTCTCAGATGCTGCAACAAGAGGGTCATTTTCTGTTGCTAGTACAGAAAAGTGCAGGTATCTTGACATGAAAATTAGTTACTTCCTATTATTTAATAAATAATTACATAATATGCTTTCTTTATTAATAACTTTTTGTTTTTCAGTACATCAAGAATCACAAATCCCCACCTCTAACAATTGAACAAGCACTTGAAGAAATTCGGAGAGCCCAGGATAACTGCTTGGACAGTTATTGAACTTTAAGTAACATTTATATTTACACCTCTAAGGCTGAAAYAAGATACTTTTCCAAGCTGCACAGATAAAAGGTTACAAACTATGTAGTGGAAGGATTTGTACAAATTGCTATGTTAGTATGAATTAGTACAAGTTGCTAATTATTGTATATAATTTAGTTTTTTATACCTGAATTTTTTATTTGTGTATGCAGTACAAGGATAGGCAGGAATCTCCAGCCCATGTCAGCTCAAACGAAATCAAGAGAACACTTCTCTGTAATGGAATGATGATAAATCATCATGGTGCACAGATTTATCCTGCAAATTGTGGCATCTGTGATCACATCTGTGATTGTGGCAGAAGAGAAAATCTGCACTACAGCCCCCAGAAATGTGACCACAGCAGAAAATTATCATATCCTGACTTTAGTGCCATTATCCAAACAGTGTTTCTATATAATCAGGCTTGTCAGATTACAACAAACCCAAACACAGCTCCCAAGCTTGGAGTGTGTAATTTAAATTAAGATAAATTATGAAAAAGCAGGCTTATAGTCAAGGTACAGGAATCCACTTACTCTGAGGTACCTTTTTATTTTAAAAAAAGTGTTTATTGGAAGGCAAAACARTAACATTCACAAGTTGGTAACATACAGGTGGTGTATGCTGATTCACAGACAGGTACAGTTCCACAACTACAGTAGATCTAGAACAAACTGACATCCCACCCTATGAACTGAAATGGTTTGAAGAGGGTTTTTGCAATACAAACAACTGGAAAAGGGAACTGCCACGCAGACCTGGGGAGTGGAAATGCAGTGTAAGGGCTAACAGCTCTAGCTGGTGGTCTCTGGAAACAGTTACAAAATGTTTGTTTCTGTTTTCATTCTGATTACCTCAAGTTTCCAAGAACATCTCATCGATAGAAACGTGTTGAGCAGAGAAAATGGATTCTCTTCTATTGAACTAATCAGCTTTTATTAAAGGGTATATACAAAAATAGAAAAAGCTCCAAGACTTGTGTTCCGTTACAAAGCATCGCCCGGCCCTCAGAGCGCTGGGAAAGCCACCAAGAACTGCCCCTCATGTCCTGCCCCAGTGGTGGCTGCAGCAGCTCTGGCTGGGGCCTGGAGGTGGTGGAAGGTTCTAGAAGCTGGCACAGTGCTCAAGAGATCACCTGCACTGGAACTAGAGATGCTTCATTCCCCATTTAGACATTAGGATACACTGCTCAGCCATCAGTCTGACTTGATCCCAAGGCAGCACCCCTCCGCTTCAAATTAACCTTTAGAGAGAAATAAATACACATTATGGAACTAGAGAACATGCAAGCACATCAGATAATGTCTGTATTCCACAGGAATTAATTAATTAATTAATTAATTAAGGTACAATCCTGCACCAGGAACAGCCTGACTGGGGTTTAATTCTACTGTAAAATGGGGAATTAAAAAGTTTTGCAAGATAAATGGAAATTTTTTTAACTTGCTAGACATGTCATAGTAACAACAGGCCTTTTTGAAGCACTCATTGAAAAGTGTTGAAGTACATGTCATAGCTTTCCATTTTGCACCATAGTTTTAAAAGTAATCAATTTGTCACTTCCTCCAGACTTTAATCAGGATTTCTACAAGTTTAATTTTTTTGTAGAAGATGCAACACATCTTTCTTCAAAGAGGCTTATCCGGGTGGTGGAGGGGCTTGTGTTTCACACTTCACTGAAACAATGAGGAAAAGAGTTCTTACACATTCCACAGGTACCCAAATTGTTCTGTGGAACGAGGGTTCTGCTAATAAGGAATTTTTCCTTATGGGCTATATTTGAACCCATTTGATTGCACAGATCTAGAAGTTGACATTTCATTGAGCGTGCCAGTTTTTTTTTTCCTTTTAGCTGTTGCTAAATGCCAATGTTCAGTGTGTCACAGGCTGTCTGCAAAAATCCATCATTTGGGTAATTGTTTTCATCTCTTATAATGAACTCCACTTTTTGTGAACCCTTGCTGCACTACAAGGAATTTATTATCAGTTCTGGCTTTGGCACTCCACTAACTTTGTGACTGCTCTGAGTTTTTGTGGGGCAACATTTTAAGATGGAAATGCAGGGAGTGGCTTACACAGACCACACTAATTAATTAATATTTCAGAAATTAAAACACAACACAATGCTAGGTTAATCAGAGTACAYCTCCACTTACCTGTTGTTTTACTGTATCGATTACATTAGAAGGAATTAAGAGGTACTGATATTTTGATTTAGGTTTACAAAAAATCACCTTCAAATCCATACAGGTTTTAAATTGCTGAGAAATATTCACTTACATTCATCCCTGGCCTTCATGCGTGCAATAAAGGAGTAACTTTTATTTCTTCGGTAGTTTTCGTAAGGGTCGTCCAATGCAACTCCCACTCCTTTGTACTGATCCCATTTGTCTCGGATATCTCCTCCTTTAATTGGATCCTGAATTCCTTGTTCCTTGGCTCCCAATCCACCAGATCCRCTCCATCCTGCAGTGAGGACACAACATTGCAATCCTGTCACTGTAATCCTGTTTTTTTTTATTACCAGAATTGCAAAACAAACATGGACATTTTGGAAACAACCAAAGACAGCATTGGTTTGATAGAGCAGGATGGGAGCAGACAGCCTGAAACAACACACAAACTGTCCCATTTCTTTCACAAGCATTAATAAGCAGAGATTCCAGGAGCTGACAGCAGCACTGTCCCTAAAAACTCTCRGGAGGATAAGAGGAAAGGCAGCACAAACCCAATCTGGTCAACCCTGCTGACCTGCAGTGCAGGGAGATTAATCACCTCAGCTAAGTCAGTTCTAGCTGAGCCAAACTCACATCCTGTCTTCTGTATCTTTCCCAGAAAGGCAACTATCACTGCTCCAGATTCTTACATCTCTGCATATCATTATGCAAACCTTGGAATGCCAAGGAATAATTCCTTATGAACATGCATTAATTAGTTGTATCTAAGGCTTTGGGTCTAATTTTGTTTCCTGGCTTGCATAAGATTCTACAACAGCATCTTACCCATTTTCACTAGCATTTGATGACCTTTATTTTCTTCTCCAAGTCTTGATTCTGGTATAGGAGGCCCAGAACTGGAGCCCAAACCAGCAGAAGAACTAAGAAGATAAGAACAACAAATCAAGAACCAGTGATACTGTTCTGACACAAAGCACAGTCAGTCTGTTCTGCATCAACACAAAACACAATTCCATCCACTCTCCTATTATTAAAGCTGTCAGATAATGCATTTACTGAGGTATTAAAGGTGTTAGATAATGCATTTACTGAGGTGCTAGAAACCTTCCCAGCACAAAGGAAATAAACACTGTGCTGTTCCCAATGGAGCACTCAGAGAATGACTCCTGCTCCCAAGGAAGGTGCAYGCAGACTTCACAGCTGCACGCTGTTTTGTTGAAATAAAAAGCCACCCAATTGAGGAATATTCTCTCTATAAACACGTAGAGCAGATAAATTGTTTCTAAATCTGCTTTCCATCATCTTTTCTGCTCTTTGTTGAAATGCTTTTCCCAGAATCACAGAATGAACCAGGCTGGGAGAGACCTTCAAGATCATTAAATCCAAACCATGGCCCAACACCTCCTCATCAATCAAACCATGGCACTGAGTGCCACATCCAGGGATGGTGACCCCACCACCACCTCCCTGGGCACACAATTCTAGGGTTTTATCACCCTTTCAGTGAAGAAATTTTTTTTAATGTCCAAACTAAACTTCCCATGGCGCAATTTAAGGCTGTGTCCTTCTGTGAGTTGTTGCCTGAGAGAAGAGCCTGACCCTGCCCTGCCCCCAACCACTTTTCACCATTGTTTAAACAGCCCCAGTGAAAGGAGAGCACCAGAGCAAAGCTTACGGAGGAGTGGGGCTGCGGGAGCGCGAGCGGCGCCGCCTTCCYGGCGAGTACGACTTGGACCTGGAGCGTGAGCGCGACCGCGAGCGGCTGTGAGAGGAGCGGGACCTGCTCCGGCTCCTGAAACAGAGAGCACACCAGTGAGCAGAGCAGCACCACAATTCCTGGGCTTAGCCTTCAGGGTTGGGTTTTACCCACTCCCCAATTCCTGAGATCAGCCCCTCTGAGCCTTACCTGGACTGCGAGCGGGAGTAGGATCGCGAGCGGGAGCARGAGCGAGAGCGGGACCTCGAGTAGGAGCCCGATGATTTTGAGGATCGTGAGTTAGACCGGGAAGATGAACGACCTCGGCTTTTAGACCGGCTTCGAGACCGAGARGGCCCACTGCAGAGAGCAGAGAAACTCACTGAGATTCCGTGGAGAAGCACCAGAAACACAAATCTACTTCTGATCAAATTCAGATCATACATAAAAGCAGTGAAAATGAAAACCTGAGTGTGACAAAAACTGCTTTATAGAATCACAAAGCACTTTGGGTTGGAAGGAACCTTAAAGCAGTGAAAGTGAAAATCTGAGTGTGACAAAAACTGTTTTATAGAATCACAAAGCGGTTTGGGTTGGAAGGAACCTTCAAGCTCATCCAGTCCCAACCCCTGCCATGGGYAGGGACATCTTCCACTGGACAAGGGGCTCCAAGCCCCATCCAACCTGCCCAGGGATGGAGCAGCCACAGCTTTTMTGAGCACCCTGTGCCAATTCCATTTTCTGCAGATCTGACAGAAATTCCAGCACCCTGAAACTCATATCCCCACCCACGTATCCCCCTCTGCATTTAGCCCAAGCACCTTCAGATGAACAGCACCCAGGATCTCTCACCTATTTCTCTTCTCTTGACCTTTCCTCCTCCTGGCTCTCATTTTTGCTCTGAAGAATTCGTACAGCCCGTTCTGCTCCCATCCTTCACTGCAACAAATCAACCACAGAACCCACAGATGTAAAATTCACCATGTTTTCAATGGAACAAGGAGTCTGGGCAAAATTGTCTTGCAAATCTCAGGACAAGATCAAACAGCAAATTGCAATATAGTAAGAGCATTAAGAGAACCAAGACACAGGTGAAGGAAAAAGAGGCATTTTGTGGTTTGAGACACTTTCTTAGGGCATTTTCCTTACCATTTTATTGGCTATACCTACTCTTACCTGTTTCTAGGCCTGTCATGAGATGGTGGGCTGTAAAATGCCTCAACTGCAGCCAGGAGYCTCTCACTGGGGGGCATTGGGGGTGGAAGACGGATATCTTTAGGATCTAAAGGTTTATATTCATGATCTTCAAGCTGCCAGAAACAAAACAAATTACATTCGTGTCACGAGCCATGGACTGAAGAGATAAATACAGATTTAGCTGTGCAGGGATCTCAGATTTCAATAATGGATCAAAAAATGATCTGGAAATGAGGATTCTGCAGATGCTTCCTCGTGCTATCAGTATTGTGAGCTCTCTAAGAAAAGCTTGCACTTTGTGCTCATGTGGCTGGATGGAAGCCTGGCACGAACTGGTGCATGAGAGTAACACTAAAGAGAGGGAAGAGGATTATTTGTTCATCTCAAATAATACAGAAATGGAAATATCCCTGAAGATGCTGCTACAGGGATGTTTCCTGTTCTCTATCCTTCTTTGTACACATAACATTGATGTTGTAAAACATCTCCATGAGAATTKTGATGGTGATGAACTGCACAGTGACCCATCAGGCCTACGAGGTCTCTCTGCCCATCTGAAAATCACGGGTGATTTTCATTTCCTACAAACAGGGGGCAGATTTTCCAAGTATAAATTACTCTTTCACAGTGTGAGTTCAGCCAGCTTTCTCTAGCACACAACACASAAAAAAATCACCATTTTCACTACCCAGTACTACTCGTGCTCTTATACCCTACACAGCAGGCTGTAGGATGGAAGGATTTGAAATTATACACATCCATATTGAACCATCCCTAATAACAACAAATTTTGGATTTTTAATCCCACAGCAAACACTTACTTTGACAAGAGGAGCCATCAGGCCAGCAGGAAGGTCGAAGTAGGGAACGTTGGGCACCAGGCTGGGATCGTCGTGGTTCATATGAGGGGGCCCCTGACGTCTCATGTGGGGGGGCTGCCCGTTAAAACCGTGGGGGGGAGGCCCAAAATCGGGGTGCTGAGGCCCCCCCCAAGGAGGGTGTTCACTGATTCCAGGATGAGGCAATCTGTGACCAGGATGGTGATGAGGAGGTCCGATTTCTGCAGAGYGGGAGGGTTAAAATGTTTTGTTTAGCTATGGAAAGGGAAGGCAATCAGAGAGGTGCTTCAATTATTGTGTTTATCCTAAAAATCAAACCCAGCAAAGCACCAGAACTGAAGCAATCCAGGTCCATGCTCATGAACACCCTGCAGTGCTCATCCCTCCCTGGCCACAAACAACAGGAAACTTCAGCMCCAAACCACTGCCTCCTTCAGGACATGCTGTGGTCAAAAAAACCACCAGAACAACACACTCAAGAGCAAAATGTTCCACATGCAGCAAGGCAGCTGCTGGTGGGATTTATTCCTGAAGCTAAGGACACAATCATGGCTTAGCTTGGAGCTGTAATTAGTTCTGTCTCTGTGCCAAATTAATTTATATAAACAAATATATGGGTGACAGGAAAATAATTTTGGAGAAATGTTAATTTGGAGAGAGGTAGAGAAATATTCTGTTAAAATAGGGAACTGAGTGACRCTCATCCAACCACTGATGGACAAAAGCCATGAGCACCAGGAGACCCTGCWGAACTCATTCTCTATGAAGAAAAATGAAAATGCTGAAAATCAGCACCATTTGCAGCAGAATCAACAGTTTTTCCAGGAAAAGCCATTTCACTGCCCAATCTCGAGCTGGTGCTGTTTGACTCCTCATCATCAAAACTCAGAGTCAGTGCTGACATTGCTTCACTGCTTTCCTCATTTTAAACATCTGGTTTAGTAGATCACTTCCTCCAACAACTTTACATGAAAAACAGATGTTTTAAATCACTGCAATCCAAAACAGAGTATCTCCATTCTGAGCTTAAAACTAAACTCCCTCAGACAAGTGAGAGTTGTCCCTTTCTCCCTATTCACTGCCACGATTCTTAAAAAACCAAACAAAAAAAACCCCAAGAAAAAAAAAAAAAAAAAAAAAAAAGGAACAATCTCTACTACAGAAGTTAAACTCAAACCTAAATATATCAACTCAAATCCATCAGTTTCCAGCCATTTTTGGACTTGAAAATTTGAGGAACTTTTGTGATTAATGAAGCAACTCCTACACAGAAACACAATCTCTGTTCTAACTGCTCTGTCACACAGAGCCAGGGTGATCTTTGGCCTTTGCACTGATAAGGATCCTCCCTGACTAACAACAACTCCTGCACATAAAACACAAACTACAGAACAACAGCAGAGTTCCTGACAGAGCCACAGGGCAGGCAAAGCAGCACTGGCTGCACTCCCAGACATTCCCAAATTCCAGTGAGGAGGAAGAACTGGAGGTCGGGATCATTTCACCACAYGCTACCAAGGCAGAAAATCAGAGAGCTTTGCAGTCCAAATAAAAGGAAAGAATGAATGAGTGCATGCACAGGAACAAATCCTTCCAGCCTTCCTCTTAACTTCCTCCACCTGCACAGCTCACAGGTCTC
>NW_026624426.1:61453-62732 GCF_030028575.1 Malurus melanocephalus
GAGCATCTCGGGCTGAGCTTCAACCTAAACTCACTCAAACAAGAGGGAGTGGTTGTCTCTTTCTCCCTATTCACTACCACAATTCTTAAAAAACACAACCAAACAATAAAACCCAAAGAAAAAATGAGGAATAATTAGAAAGAAAATAAAAAATAAAGAATACAGAATAAAGAATACAGATTAAAAGAATAAAGAAGAATAAAAGAATAAAAAATAAAGAATAAAAGAATAAAGAATAAAAGAATAAAGAATAAAAGAATACAGAATAAAATAATACAGAATAAAATAATACAGAATTAAAAAAATGAAGAATAGAAAAATAAAGAATAAAAGAAAAAAGAATAAAAGAATAAAGAACAATAATGTACCTTCTTAAGGAAATACAGCCCATAGGCAACATTTCAACTACAGAGCCTGAACAACTGCAACTTCAGAAAAAAGATGGGAAAAGACCAAACTGCTACTGGACCAAACAGCTCTTGTTCACAGGAATAGCACAATAATTAACAAACCAAAATAAGAGTTGTACTTTGCCTTTACCTGGGCTCAGAATGACAAAGTTTGGCACTGAAATCTGAATTTTTAACTTTCACAGCTTTTCACTGCACTTCCACAACCAAGATGCTCATTCTGAACCTCCCAATCTCTTTKCAGAAGTGTTCCTCACCTGCTGTTGACCCCATGGTGCCACAGGGTGAGGTTGGTCAAACCAGGGKGGTTTATTTGGGGGAATCTGATCGTGAGATCCAGGCCCACGGGGCCCACCCGAGGCAGGATCCTGCACTCCAGAGCCCGTGGTGTCGTACTCTGCAGAACCAGCCAGAGGCAGCTGGGATTTCCCATCATCTGCAACAATTTAGAGACCATTAGAGGCATCCAAGGCACAAAAAATATGTTAATAAAACATATTGAAACTGTTCATCCAAGTCACAGTTAATACATTAACAAAACACATTAAAACTGATCATCCAAGTCGCAATTAATATGTTAACAAAACACATTAAAACTGTTAATCCAAGTCACAGTTAATAAAACACCAGCACACCGGGCTGCAGGTGAATTTTTTCTGCAGAAATCTGTTACTGGGAGAGAGGATTTTTAATCTATTTAACTCTCATCCCTTTGGATCTTTTTATACTCAAGCATCAACCTCCACCTGCTGCAAACCTCTGAACAGATTCAAGCTTTTGCCTGAAGCAAAGCAGCCTCATTATTCAAAAATGGGCTAAAACCTAAAACTTAAACAAATTTAAAAAAGAAAAGGGAAGGGGAAAAGGAA
>NW_026624426.1:62901-65559 GCF_030028575.1 Malurus melanocephalus
GGTGGAGCTGAGGTTGGGGCTGCTGTTGGAGCTTGAGGTGGGGGTGTTGACTTCACCTCATTCTCCAGTGGGGGGATTTGGATCTGTTGTTGCTGCTGCTGCTGTGTTAAGCTGTTTACAAACTCTTCATGTTGGGTTTTCAGGTTCTGGATCTGCTGTTGGAAAGCCACCTGCACAGGCTGTACAACCGTTGCGTATTCGGTGATCAAATTTGCCTTTTAAAAGAAATTAAAGAGAACAAGTGAGCACTGTGCCTATAAAACACACCCTATCTGCTTGTTMAGAATTCCCTGTATTGCTCTCTCCCCAAAAAAAAACCACCTGAGGATGGAGGATAATGCTGGCAGAACCACCCAGTCTCATTAGGAAACTTTGTGGAAATTTCCAAAATCTGCAGGCTGGAACCCACCATCCCCTTCCAATACAGCTCAAATCAACAGAGTTCATTATTAATAATAAAAACTAAAASTTCCCACTGCCACAGCAATTTTTATGTTCAATGTATCCAATTTAAAGYCATGGTTTCTTGTTTCCTTTTGACCAAACACCAAGACACTGTCAAATATGTACAGGACTGGATCCTGTATCARGATCAATGGAATGTTTGGAATAAMAAGRTTCTATTTTACATTATTTTTTGTAATCCTTTGTAAGCAACTTCAAGTGGAGAAAGGCAGAAATTAATATTAGCCTTTGCAAAGGAAAATMATTTTCAAAATAKTCACATAAATTAAAAAACTGATATTTTTGTGGCTAACCTGGTACTGGCCAAGTCCAAGAGCTGGGCTTTGTAACTGCTGAATAATGGACTCATCAAAGTACCCATTTTTCTCCCACAGTTGAAGAAGCTGCATGAATCAAAAAGTGAAAGGATTTYAGAAATTATGAACTATCAAAGAAAAACTGAGGCACAGCATTTTTACATCATCAGCTTTTCSTAAGACCTAGGATTTCAGCATTTATTTTTGAATCACTAAAGATTCAGATGCATTTATCATTATGATACCTCTCACAGCTAGAATTAGATAAAAATTAAATAAACCCTAGATGCTTTTAAGTTCCATTTTAAATTTGAACTAGAACACATCCTGTAATAGACTTTATGAAGACAATCAGACCAGAAAAATCTCAGTAATTTCTTCCACCTGCCTATCTGTGAATCTACACGACACCAACCTAACAAAGCAAAAGTTCCCAGTTAAACCAAAACCAGGTACTCACTCTGGCAATTTTCTGCTGCTTATCTTCCTCCACTGCTAGAAAACTGGTACARTAAATAGGCACAACCACCTTCTGTAAAGCAGCCAGAAGATCTCGTGCTTGCTTCCTCTGGCTTTGAGAATGGAATGGAAAAAATTATCTTTTTCATTGTGTGGAATATTCAATTCATCTCAACTTTTGCTATAATAAAAGTGGTGGAATCATGAAATAGAGAGTTTTCTCCTTAATAATTTTATTGTAAAGTCTTGTCTGGAGGAGAAATACACAAAGTAGGTCAAAAGGTTTTATTTAAATTTGATTACTAAAGCGCTAAATCAAAGCTGCGGGCATCTTAAGATAAGTAAGAAATTAATTAATACATTAAAAATAAGAAACAACCAGTCAAACTAACACTGCAATTAGGAGAGAAACCTCATCCAATGAATCCAAAGTGGAAGTGAGAAGTGAATTCCTACCAGTGGTGCAGAACATCGTTGATCAGGTAGATGAGGTGCAGGCGCAGCTCGAAGTGAGCTCCCTCGGCTGTGATGCGGTTCCGCAGGTGCCCGGCCATCAGCTCACAGTGTGCAGGAGATTTGGCATTGCTGAACATCCAGTTCTTGCCAGCCTTTGAAAAGCAAATTGGACACATTTTAATGTGCTCATATCACATGAACTCCCTAAAGCTCTGAAAAGCTCTGCAGGAAGCGGCGTTTTCAGGTAGAAACTTTCATTTTACCGGCCACACAACACAGACAGAAAACTGTTAATGAACAAAAAACATCAAAATTTAAATGAATCCCCAGGCAGGTTCAGGTCACTCACTGAGATTGCATCCTTCGTGCAAGTGTCAATTATGGGCTGCAGCAAGTTGTCAAATTCGTTCATATCTAACTGGGTTTCCTCCAAAACCTTTTGCATCTGTTGCTCGATTGCAAGGGCTACTGCTGATGTGACTTGTTCCTGATAAAACAAACAAACAAAAAAAAAGAAATATTTATATTTTAGCAAACATTCTTTTCAATAATGAAGCTGCTGCATCCTTATCCTCTTGGACATAAGTAGTTACCTCAAGAACCAAAGTCTTTTACAAGCACTGTGACCTCATGAAAATGTTTCAATTATTTGGTTTTGAGAAGAAAAGGCTCTTCAAGTTTTTCAGGAGAAGTCCAGTTCTACTGCTAAAATCTATCACGTCATAAAAAATAATTGGAAAAGCTCATAAATGTAAGGAACATCACCACGGTTCAATGAACTTTTCAGTTTGGTTTTCAGCAGCTTTAACAGCTAAACATCTGCAAAAATCAGCTGGTTGATACACCCCAAGCATGTCTAAGTTGGAATATTACAAACTGGAAATGCTCTCAGCAGTCTGCAGCATTAAATCAAGGCCCACAATTTATTCTACTCGAAAGCTAATAAGGATTTTCAATGCATTTATCATTATGATAATTCTCA
>NW_026624426.1:66789-68076 GCF_030028575.1 Malurus melanocephalus
CCCGGTGTCCTGCGATGATCCTGTGCCCTTCCAACACGGGATATCCCGCGATTCTACGCTTAGAACGGCGTGTGGATGCTGCCCAAGAGGAGAGGCAGCTCCAGCAGCAGCCGAGCCCCGGCTCTCCGGAGCTGAGASAGAGCTGCCGCCCGTCCCCGCCTCSGAACCCACCACCTGGAGCCCGGAGCGCAGGAAGAAGAAGCCCCTCGCCTTCTGGCGAGGCCAGAACGGACAAAAGCGGCCCCGCCGGCCCAGCCCGAGCCCCCGCGGCCGGGGCAAGAACGGAGCCCCGGGCCCGGCCCTGCCCGARCCGCAGGCCCCACTCACGCTGCTGCTGCTCCAGGGCCAGCTTGTACTTGTAGTAGCCGTAAAAGTCGCCCCCGAAGAGGAAGGAGAATTTGGGGTTCTCCTTCTGCTTCTCCATCGTCATCTTCTCGAACTCGGGCCCGTTCCGCGCCACGAACTGCGCCAGCTTGTCGATGACATTCCGCAGCTCCTGGTCTGTGGGGAGGCAGCGCGGTCAGTCCCTCGCTCTCCTCGCTCCCTCCCCGTGGTCCCGGCTCGCCTCCCGTGCCCCGTGATCGCCCGTGATCGCCCCCGATGGCCCCGATCGCCCCTCACCCTCGGGCGGCAGCGGCATCTCCATGGCGGCGGCTCCCGGGCCCGCACGGACGGGGAGGGACAGCGCGACACCCGCGCGGCCGCGCTTTACGGCACCGTCGCTGTGGAGACGGCGCGCGCGGCGCCGGTCACGTGCGCTGACCCTCTGACGTCACACCCCCACCCTAGCCACGCCCCTGGGAATAAGGGCGGGAATAACAATAATAAAAAATTTTTTAAAAAAATTGATAAAAACTGCTCATCTGTTTAAATTCGAGTGAATTCCAGTTTAAATTCGACGGGAAGAATGTCGTTGTTAAAGTAACTGACGCGCCTCGGGTCCAATGCTTGCATTATGAATTGCTCTAGAGCAATTAATAAATGTTTGAAAAGGTTTTTACCTGTGTTAAAAGGTTTTTACCTGTTTTAAAAAGGAACAGAAGCAGGGTTGAACAACACCTGGGCGTTTAGTCAAAGAAAGATTCAAAAAAAAGATTCAAAAAAAAGATTCAAAAAACTCCACCAAACCCCACTGCACTTGAGGACAAGTTACATGAAAAAACAGACAGAAAAACTTAAATTTTCTTTGATTATTTTAAGAAAACTCAGTCTACAAGGCTGAAGGGAATAAATCAAAGCCAAAAGTAAAAGCAGCAGACGAAGGTGCCCGGTCCCTGCCCCCAGCCC
>NW_026624426.1:70070-71104 GCF_030028575.1 Malurus melanocephalus
AGGGGGTCGTGGATGTGGGCTCTGGATTCCAGCTGTGGGATCGGGGCCCTGACTCTGGGTTTGGGGTCCTGGCTCTGGGTTTGGGGTCCTGGCTCTGGTTTTGGGGTCTTGGCCGTGGGTTTGGGGTCCCGTGCCCATCCTTATCAAGGATCCTGGCTCTGGGTTTGGGGTCCTGGCTCTGGGTTTGGGGTCCTGGATGGGGGTTTGGGGTCCTGGCTCTGGGTTTGGGGTCTTGGCTCTGGGTTTGGGATCCTGGCTCTAAGTTTGGGATCCTGGCCGTGGGTTTGGGGTCCTGGCTGTGGGTTCGGGCTCCCGTGCCCGTCCTCTCCGGTGCCAGCCCCTCTGTCCGTGCCCAGGCGTTCTGCCTGTGTGCCACCCGCTCTTCGCCCTGGCCACGGAGGATCTGAGCTGTTGGTTCCCTCCCAACCACGTCTTCACCGTGGACGGCTCCTGCAGCCAAGTGCTGCTCTATAGGATCAGGTACAGCCCTGGCACTCCCTGAGGCTTTTGGGGTCACSGTGTCTGTGGGGCGCAGCGCTCAGACCCCTCCGCTGTCCCCATCAGGTTCTTTTTCCCCAACTGGTGCGGGCTGGGACAGTGCCACCGCTTCCAGCTGCTGAATGACCGGGCCAGCCCCGTCCTGGACTGTGCGGTCATTGATTACCTGTTCGCCCAGGTGAGCGCTGCGGGGCTGCTCCTCCTCCTCTTCCTCCTCCTCCTCGTCCTCCACCTCTTCTTCCTCCTCCTTCTGCTCCTCCTCCTCCTCCTCCTCCTCTTCTTCCTCCTCCTCTCCTCCTCTTCCTCCTGCTCCTCCTCCTGTGCCCGGGGGATGCGGATCCTCTTCTCTGGCTCACCTAGAACTGTTCGTGCCCATCCCACAGCGGGCACGGGGCACCCCAAATGGGGTGGGAAAAGCAGAGCCCGGGGCAGGATGTGACACCCGTGGGCACTGGGACACGAGGGGGACACGGACAGGGACACGAGTGGGATACCAGAGGACACGAGGGGGACACCAGGGGGACATCAGGGGGATA
>NW_026624427.1:0-23135 GCF_030028575.1 Malurus melanocephalus
GGAATGTTGGCAGTGGGGATCCTTTCAGTTCTCAAGAGATGCTGAAGGAAGGGAAAAATTGGTTTGAACATGAAACACCTCCCTTAAAAAGCAGCATTCCTGCAGAATCCTGTCCTGATCCCAGGCATGGAAGGGTTTACAAAGGGATCTGTGGGATTCTGACTCTGAATTTAAAAAGATTTGAGGGCCTCACATGATTTTATGTTAAAAACACAAATAGAGGGTGACAGTTATTCCATGGGCACTCAACTGTGCTTTTATACTGCACCAGAAACTTGTAGAAATCAGTTAAAATTTGTATTTTAAACTACAGCATGTAATTCACCTTATAAACTTTTTCAAACCTCAAATAAGCCAAATTAAGCACAAAAAATTGACAACATAAACTGAGAAATAAAGAATGCATGCTTCAATTTTAATTTTTTTCTAAATTTGACTTCAGTTGGTTTATCTTTTTACCTGAAAAACACTGCAAGTGCACGTGAACTTCCTTAAAAGAACTGAAATGCATTTTACATTCACTGCTGTGGTTAAAATGCCTTCCCCGGGTTGAAAGAATTCAGATAATTTGTTTCAGAAAGAGATAAGGGTCTGACATTTCACCCAGCCCCAGGTGCATGTGGTTTCTTCAAAAATGTCACAAGGTCACATGGGCACAATCTATGAAGTCTGAAAAACAAAATTTAGCTGAGGATCTTCAGTGAAATGGCACCAAATCCTCAGGGTGGGACTGAGACTGCTGTCTAAAAATACTGCAATATTTTAATTTGAATTTTTTTTTTAAATCTTATTCAAATGCAACATTTTAATAAATTACATATAACACTCTTAACAAACCATCCCTGCCAGATTTAGGGTCCGTAATTTAAATACATTTCAGAATAACCCAAATGAACAAGTCCTGATGGAACTTTCAGCAAATGAACTCACCTTGCTGAGCTAAAGTGGATCTCAGCATTCCAGTTTTAGACCAGATTTTCACTTGGCCATCTTCCCCAACTGAAAACGAGCAGAGAAATCAGCAAATTCAATGCAATAATCAGTCTAAGAAAATGTATTTGTATTTACTCAGGAAACACATGGTTTAAAATAAATCCAGATTTTCTTCCAGGTAAATTCCTTTTATTCAGTCTTCCAAACATGCAGTAGGAAGTTTATGAAGGAAAAATATTTAGGATGGTTCTTTTGTTGCAATCAACAAGTTTTCCATTCCTGAAAATCCCTGAAGTCTTATGTGAAGCTGCTCCTTCATTATTTATTTATTACTATAAATTAGTATTATTATTTATTAGTCAATCATTACTTAAGTATCCAAAATTCTGTATTTTTGGCTCATTCAGTGGCCCAGAGGCCGCTTGAAGGAGTCTGGGGAGCCCCAAGGGAGCAGAGCAGATTTGATGGATTCAAGTGGAGGTTTCACAGTTGATAAATGGTGAGAGTGAAGATAACTCTGTTTGGATGGCCTCAGTTTTCTACCAGAGCTGTGTGTTACCAAATCACTCCGTTTATTTATTGAAGATTAAGTTGTTAAACACCACCAGCACAATCAGGGCTGTACTAACAGCACAGATTTCCTGCTGTGTTGTCACTTTTAAAATGCTCGGGCCCTCCAATTTAGGCCTCCCAGATTCAAAAAATGGGGAGAAAGGTGCACCTAGAACTTAATGGATTCTTCCATTCAAAGCTAATTTAAATACCACATTTCAGGCTTTTATATCTGGTCAAGGTGGCTTTTAAATGGTAAAAAAAAAATTAAAAATACTGAAAAATACCCATTAAAATTAAAACCCTTATTTGTGCAAATTGATGCTGTTGAAATATAGTCATAACTGTATTTGAAGTGATGCAGTAGCAATGATTTATTTACAGCAATGATTTATTTCTTCTTCCTGAAAGTACAGTCATGGTACAAGAGCAGTTGATGTTCTGAGTAAACTGGAAGTGCTGATGAATTCCCACACTCCCCAAAAGTGTCAGTGTCATGCAGGCTCATAAAAAAAAAAGGAGATTCAAAAGACAGTTTTGACTGTGTCTTTGGAAAAGTTCCTGAGGCAAAGCTGTCTTTAAAAAGAACAATATTTCCGTCCTCGTGGGATTTCAGAGGAACAGGCCAGACAGAGTTCCTTGAAGCAGCGTTTGAGAGTCTGGAAATGAGCAGATCCCAAATTATCTTCAGTTCTTGTGGCCTGAGCTGGAGTTGGGCCAGGGGAATCAGCTGTGCTCCATCAGCAGGAGGCTGCAGAGGAGTCTGACTCCAGCACAGGCAATTTCAGCAGCTCCCCTCAACACCAACAGAGAATTTTGGCAAAAAACCCGCCAAAAACTACAAGATTTAGGGCAAAAAAGATATAGAGAGAAGCAGGAATTGCTGCATCACTCTGCCAGCATCAACATAGACAGGCTGCAGGTGATAATTGGTGATAATTAAGGAATAAAAGCACAGGACTATTCAAGATCAACAAGGCCTCAGTAAATTTAGTTGGCTAAAAAACCCCAAAGGTGCAGGGATATTATATCTGATTTAACAACCTTTTCTTGCAACAGTTAAAAAAAATAAATAAAATATTCTCCTTTCTAAAGTTCAGAACAGCCACAAAACCATCTGAGCACTCTGATATTAAAACATTTATTTTCAAGTAAATAGGATGACATAAACTAAAAAAGAGAAATACTTTCACTAGATCTTCTGTTAATTAAAATACACAATATTAAGCCAAAATAGCATTAATGAAATAGTGCAAAATTAACGCCTATTAAGCAAGGTGATAACAACCTCAGTGATAATTAAGGGATAAAATAGTAGATTAATCTTTTCATTTTCAAACTCCCTCATTAATACAGGAATGCTCACCTGTAACCAGGGCTGTTCCCTCATAATTCCACCTTCCTGCCAGTACAGCTCCATTGTGTGCTTCCACACTTTTCTCCACTCTTCCTGATTTGGAAATCAAGTGGAATTTTCCTAAACGAGAGATACAGAGTGTATAATTAATACAATTATAGATGATCAATTATATATTAAATTATGCATTACATTATTAATTACATTACATATTATTACAGCAATGCTGTTACCTTCTGTTAAAAACACAAAACAAGAAAATAACAATACAAAGAAAACACCAAATTGTTTTTCATAGCTAAAATCAGAACTATTCCTGCTTCCATGATGGAGCTGGGGTAGAAATCCACAGCAGCCAAACCCAAAGTTATTAATGATTGCAACAGAAGGATGAGGAAGTTTTTCTTCCCAAATAAGGGATGCTGCTTAAATCCAGGAAGATCAAATTTAAACTGGAGCAAAGAGCAGACAATGGAGGCCTTGGAAAAAATGAACAGTCCAGTGATTCAAATGAATTACTTTAAAATCAAATTATTTTAGTATTATTTGATCTAAGCTGCCAAACTCAACCACTACAAGCAAGTTCCTGAGTGACCAGAACTTTTGGCAAAATCATCCCACTAAGTCTCTGCCAATGCAAGATTTCTAAGGAAAAGGTTTTTGACACTGATGAAAAAGTATGGTTTGGATAAATCAGTTTATCTGAACAGACTGTTTAAAATATTATGGAATTCCAGACTGGTTTGGGTTGGAGGGACCTCAAAGCTCATCATATTCCACAGCCCTGCCATCAGCAGGGACACCTCCCATAGACCAGACTGCTCCAACACCTCCAGGGTGTTCATTTAATGCATTCCACTGTTTTAGAACTATAAAAAAAAATTTATCTCATTAATATATCACTTATTTTATAGAATATCTCTCAGGTCTGAGATTCTCCTTTGTTACGTGTAAGCACTAACTGGATTCAGAGGGAAAAAAATTCCAGCTTTTTTGGGGAGAAGGGAAAAACCACACCCCAAGCAATCCTCCAAGCTTCTTGCTCCCCAAATAATGTCTCCTGTGCTTGACTGGCACGAGCACTAAGGGGTGTAAAATGATAAATATTTTAAATTGCCTCACCATCAGAACTAGTCAGAACAAAGCTCTCGGCCTGGGATTGCTTCTTCCCACCAATCCCTCGGGGGAACCAGTGCAGATCGATGGGATAAACATCATCTGGAAGCTTCACCACTCGAGTGGTCTCGCTGGTCACAGGGTTCCATTTCATGATCTGGTGATCATCGCTGCACGAGTAGAGCTCATCAGCTGTGGTCCATCCCACACAGCTCACCAATTCCTTATGTTTCATTCCGTTAAGGAATCTGCAAAGTTCAACTATTAAAAATTAGCTCACAAAATATCCCATCTCAGCTATGCAGAACTGAAGGGACAATACAGGAAGATTATATTGACAAGTTTCCATGGAATATTTTACATTAACAAAATATTATTCTTCAGGTTTTTGCCCTTTTATGCCTAGAAGAGCAGGTAGAAATCCAGCCAAAAATACAGCAAATTATCATGTAAAAAGATAATTTTTATTACAATGTAAAGTTATTGAAACATGGATAAAATGCTGGGTTAATGAAGGGTCTGTCTTAGTGCAAAATACAAGTGCAAAACATCCAACTATCATCCCAAAGTGCTAGTTTAGTAACACCACATCATATAGAAGTGTTCAATATCTCTTAAAACACTGTCCTGAAAGGCACTCAGTGACAAGGTGAATAAAGGAAGAAGAAAGAAAAAAAACACCTACAACTTATTAATATTTAACTGTAACTTCAACAATAAAGAGATACTTTCTGAAGAGTTTATTCAGAATGAACATGATGTTGTGTGCTTTTTCTGTGACAAAGGATATGTTTTGGTTCCTTTAAAAGGGAAGTCTTCAGTCTCATCTCAGTTGTTCCGATGGAGCATTAGAACCATAAAACTGTAATAAACATACATAAACATATAATTCACATAATATATATGCATATATAAGCAGCCAAAATGAAAAAGGAAGACACACTGTAACAAAAAGCTCTGAAGTAATTTTATATTAGCACTGAGCAATAATAAGAACCAGAATAGACCTGAGTTTAAAGTGCATTCTGTTTTCACATTATCCAACTGAATATGGAAAACTTAAAGAAAAAAGTGATGCTGGGAACTAAGAATCTTTGAATTATTAAGGTTGGAAAAGACCTTTAAGATCTTAAAGATGAAATATCAGAGCTTGGAGCACTGGAGTTCCCTTGTGCTGACACACAACCAGGAAGGGAAAACCTGGTATTTTCCTTTCAAAGCCCCGAACTTTATTGTGATTTTTAATACGATTTAATAGCTCTGTATGTGCCGCTAAAAGATTGAACGCCGCTATTGAACGCTACATCCATCCCTACCCATCCCTACTCCAACTCCCAAGGAATCCAGCAGCGGTTCCGCTGGAATTTTAGGAGAGATGGGGTAATAACCAGGAGTTATCCCGACTCAGAGAGGCCGAAGTACCTCATTTCTCTCCCTTTCCCATCCGGAGCTGCTGCCCAGGAGCTGAGGATCAGGAATTTGGAGGAAATGGAGCAGGAGCGGGATGTGAACAGCAGGGAATGCCAGGGAGCGGGACAACGGAGCTCAGAGAAGGAAACCAGAGGGAAGGACGAGGGAGCACCGGGAAGGAAAACTAGAGGGCAGGATAGGGAAAGCAACGGGAAGCAAGAAGGCGGGATGGGGGCAGCGCAGGGAAGGGGAAACAGCGACAGGACGGGGGCCGGGGAAGGAATCACAGCAGGATGGGGGAACGCTGAGAAGGAAAAGGATCCAGCGGGATCGGGGGCACCGGGAAGGAGACACCGAACCCTCGGGGCAGCCTCGGCCCCCATTCGGCCGTGCCAACACCCGCTCTTGAGTTTCCAGCTTCCCAAGCAGGAGATGATCCAACCCCCGCTCAATCCAGGGCCGCCAGGAGCCAGCGGTCCCCCGCTCCCAGCTGTCCCCCGGAGCTCTCCCTTCCCTCCCTCCCTCCATCCGTCCRTCCCACGCCCGGCCGGGGGTCACGGCTCCCGACCCCCTCGCCCACCGCGGCGGTGACTCAGCCCAGGGGAGGGGGACAGCGGCCGCCGCCTCCCCAGCGCGCCTTTACCTGCGCGGGCAGCGGAGAGAACGCGCAGAGCGGCGGCCGGAGCCCGCTCCAGGCGGAGCCCAGGGTGATCCCGCTCCAGGCGAAGCCAAGGAGGATCCCGCTCCCGGTGGAGCCCAGGGTGATCCTGCTACCGGCGGATCCCGCTCCCGGTGGAGCCCAGGGTGATCCTGCTACCGGCGGATCCCACTCCCGGTGGAGCCCAGGGTGATCCCGCTCCCGGTGGAGCCCGCTTCTGGCGGATCCCGCTCCCAGCGGAGCCCGGGAGGATCCCGGTCCTGGTGGTGCCCGCTCCCGGTGGATCCCGCTCCGGGAGGATCCCGCTCCCGGTGGATCCCGCTCCGGGATGCTCCCGCTCCCAGTGGATCTCGCTCCCGGTGGATCCCGGGATGCTCCCGCTCCCGGTGGATCCCGCTTCGGGACGATCCCGCTCCCGGTGGATCCCGCTCCCGGTGGATCCCGCTCCGGGATGCTCCCGCTCCCAGTGGATCCCGCTCCCGGTGGATCCCGCTCCGGGGAGGATTCCGCTCCCGGTGGATCCCGGTCCCAGCGGAGCCCGGGATGCTCCCGCTCCCAGTGGATCCCGCTCCCGGTGGATCCCGCTCCCTGTGGATCCCGGGATGCTCCCGCTCCCGGTGGATCCCGGGCTGATCCCGCCACTCTCTCCCGTCCCCACAGGAGCAGCAGGACCCGCTCCCCCCTCGATCAAGCGCCGCCGTCTCTATGGCGACTTCTCGCGAGACTTCACCCTCCCCATCCTCCTCCGCCACCTCACGGCTCCCCCCCGGCCCCCCCCAAGGTGCCACGGCGCCACCCGTTAATTAATTAAGCCCGCTTTAAAATCGCCACGCTGCCACCATTTTTTAAATTTTTTTTTTWMYTTTSRRAAAWTTTTWWKRWTTTTTTTTTATTATTTTTAAACCGGCGCGCATCGCCCAGCAACCAAGCGCCGCCCACTGACCTACTTCTAAAATTAAAATTAAACCCTTTCTCCGCCGCCACGACCGCGGGGCTGTGTCACCGCGTCACCCTCACCCCCTAACGTCTGCCATCCCTCCGCTTCTCCCCCCAAAAAAGCCGCTCCCGGCGCATTTGTGGGCGCTTTCCCCTCCCTGCGGTAACGCACACAAGATGGCGGGCGGGGGCGGCGGTGCCGTTCAAACCCGCGGGCCCGGCCCCTCCCGTCCCAGCCTGCCCCGCGCTTTTCTAACGAATTTCGGTTCGAGTTCGCCGTTTCGGCGCCATTTTCGAGTGTGGAAGCGGCCGAGCTTCTACAGCARCCGGAGTCGCCCGCGCTGCCGCCGCCTCGCCGGGGCAGGGAGCCGCCGGGACGAGCAGGTACGAGCTCGGCGSGGGGAAGCGATGGCGGTTCGCCTCAAGGCGGTGGGGTTGGGGGGGCTGCGCGGCGGAGGAGGTGCCCTCACGGAGCTGCCCCGGGCAGGGGGAGCTGAAAGGAAGGTGCCGAGGGGGAAAAGGTGGCTGCTGAGAGGAAAGGCTGGGGGTGCTGAGGAGGAGATAAGGACTGTGGGGGAGACAAGGTTGGAGAGGGGGAGACAAGGGGTGTTGAGGGGAAGATGTCGAGGGGAAAGGTTGGGGGTGTTGAGACAAGACAGGGGGTCCTGAGTGGGGAGACAGGGGATGCTGAAGGGAAGGTGCCGAGTGGGATGGCAGGGGGTGCTTAGGAGAATGCAGGGGGTGCTCAGGTGAAGGCAGGGGCTGCTGAGGGAACGGCGAGTTSTGCCCCGCGCCTTATTTCCCCACTTCCCTCCTCGCCCGGAGGGTGCAGAAGCGGCGGCAGCGCCTCTCCCCGGGCCGGGCTGCCCCGCCGAGGATCCCCCTGAGGGCTCCGGGCACGGCGGGTCCGTCCCGGCTGCTGTCGCCTCAGCGGTTCGAGGAGCGGTCCCAGAGGGGTTTTGCAGCCCGAGGTTCCCGCTGTGCCCTTAGGGACCCGGGGGGAGCGCGGCTCCGAGATCCGCGGGGCACGGGCAAGTTCAAGGCCGCGTTTCGGTAGCGGAGAGACCCGATTTTAATMTGCTTAGAGCAGGGACCCTTCCAGCACTGGCTCTGCCTGCTGCTTTGGTGCTTGAAGGATGAGAGAAAAATCCCGAGAAAGCCTTAAACGATTGGCCGTTCACTTAAAAGAGTTGGACTGGATGATCCGTGTGGGTCCTTTCCARCTCGGAATATTCTKGGATTCTGTGACTTGGAAAGAGCGTGACAAGGGTGCAGTTGGGCTCCTTCGGCTTTAAAAAAGCGCCAGATTTGTCGCTGACAGGGCTTGTCGCTATCAGATTTAATCGGCGGTTAATAAGGAAGCTTTTCTGTCCGTCTCTGGCTCTTTTTTTCGCTATCCCCGTAAGAAAAACGGCGCTTGGCAGGAGAGATGCTTTTACCAAACACCTTCGAGCTGGCTCGGGGGAGGGGCTGGGCACGAATTTGTTAAATTTGTTAGAGACTATGTGGCAGCTAATTTATCGCGATTTAAAAGCTGAGGTCAAGTAGTTCGGCTTGTTCATTCTGTTGAAGTATCCGACGGGGGGAAGGGTTGGGAAGGTAAATAGGTCTATATTGCACAATTCTCTTGGAGTGGAGCAGTTTGGAAAAAAAATAATAAATAAATGTGGTGCTTTGAGAGGCTGTAATTGTCTGAGACAGCCATTGCGGAAMAGTTCTGAACGGGGGCATAGACTCAAATTGCCTGAAAATGAGTTCTGTCTCTCATTTCCCCCCTCCCCCATTGTCCCAAACGAAGGACTCTCATGAGAGTGTGGGTTGGGGGTAGGTCTGAAAACGTCAAATGATTGGCACCAATTGTAAGATGACTTTCTAACCACGTCAGTTTTTTATCTTGTGAGAAGTAAACTTTCTCATGTCTGTTTTTCTGCGAGCTCACTTCGCCACTTGCTGCGATTTCAACTCTTTGGGGAGAGTTTCGCTCCTCACTCGTCTTTTCTTATCGGGTGCTCTCTCCACCCGTTTGGGGAGCTGTGCTGAAGTGCCAGCTGATGGCTTTTGTAATGCTCGTCCTTGCTCAGTTCACTTTTACATCCCAACTAAATGAAGGTATTTCGTTTTGCTTTCTCTGTGAAATGTTGAGTGCTGGCAGAAGGGGTTGTGTTGTATTTTGTGAGCCGGGTGTGTTGATTTAAATTATTTAAGAGTTAAGTCTTTGCTATAATTGCGCAGCTCTTTTGTTTCTCTCTGTTGATCGGTCTCTATATATGCATACAAATATTTAGCACGGATTAGTTAAAGTAAAACGACTGTCAGGTCTGAAATATAATGAGTTCTTCCAGGAGGGTCCAGACGTGTGGCTCCTCGGTTGTTATTTAATGTGTCTTTAACTCTTTTGCCCCCAGCACCACGGTGGCTTTCAGTGAGCAAAGTCACCGCCCTGGCCGTGTCCTTGAGTTGGCAGCAGGTAGATCCTTGTTGTTAATACAGATTAGGCTCAGCCCCTCTTTTTGGGGGGTGATGCATCTTAAAYTATATCATTACGAAGCTGATCTCGCTATTTTCTTCCAAATTGGGATTTTTGTCTTCTAAATACCTCCAGTTTTAAGTTTCCAAATGAGTCAAACATCTGGGCAGAGGTGTAGGTGAATTCCTTGGGGAGTTGTAGCTCAGTGCTGCTGAGGTCACGGGGTTTTCTTGTTTGTGTTAGCAAAGGAGATAGAGCCCTTCGGTAGTTTGATTGCTTGGAATGGAAGGGAAGAAGCCAACAGGGACCATGCCAAGCAAGAGCACCAAAACCTCCACGGCAGCCCGTCGGAAGGGCAGGGAGCCCTTGGAGGAATCCTCCAGTGACATGGAAGTGGAAAATGAAGGCACCAGGGAGCCTGCAGAAAATGAAGGCACCAGGGAGCCTGCAGAAAATGAAGGTACCAGGGAGCCTGGCAAAGCACCTCCTCAAGGTACGTCTGCTCTGTGGTGGTGCTGATCGAGCCTCCTTTGCAGCAACTTGAATTTGCCAACTGTTCCAGATGGGATTTGCTTTTTACCCTTTTCCAAAGCAATGCTGAAACCCCTGGCAAATGGAAACTGCTTTTTAATGGTCAAAAGAGCTTGCAAAGAGTTAAAGGGTTTGGCCCAGTACAAGTGCAAAAGCAATTTGTAGACTTGCTCCTAATAAAGCCTATTTCGGAGCCCTGATCTGGAACATTGTACTTAAGGCTGTGGTACAACAGCAGGATTTTTCAAATTTATAGGCAGCCAATGGTATGGGATTTCTTGGAATGGAATAAATGTCAAGTTTATTTACTTAACTCTTAAAATGATTTGACTTTCTTTTTCATGAAGCAGTGTATTTTGTTGAGTTCCTTGAGTTGAGCTTTCGCAGAAAAAATCTGAAAAACCAGCAGCTGTGTGACTTTGTAGGTAGCCAGATATGCAGTCTTGAAGGCAGGTATTTGACAGATAGATGAATACATTGAAATTGGAGGCAAAAACCGCTGCCTGTTTGAAGAAGGAGTTGCTGGTGCTTGGGGAAAAGCTGCTTTGCTGTTATCCAGGGGGCCAGTTTGTTTTCGTAACAAACTTCCTGTCTTTGCAGAGCAGCCGTGCTGTCATTGCAGCTTTCAGAGCCTCGTGCAGAGATCCCCAAATCTTGCACAGCGGCTCTGGAGCACGCCTGAAATGTGGCTTTGCACTTATTAATTAGAAAGGCTTTGCCTGCTTCACATTTGCAGATTTATTGTGATGGTTGGAGCTGTTGGAATTGCAGGGGGCCTGTTAAAGTGTGTTGGAATAAGAATTACATAATGAAAGAACAAACCCAGCGATGGGACATCTTTAGTAGCTCTTAAAAAACATTCAGTTTGTGGAAAGAAGAATTTTAATTTCACTCAGCTCAAATTAATAATTACAGGCCAAAATGTAGCTTTGGTTCAGACAGAAGTGATGTTTGCTTTTTCGGTTGAACATTTTAAAAGGTATCAAATCATTGAGAGCTTACAATTTTGTATTTTTTTTTTATCTTTCTGTTTGCTTGGATGGGTTTTAGCAGCCTCAGATGAGGTGGTGGATAATCGAAGTTTAGAAGAGATTTTGGGTAGCATCCCTCCTCCCCCACCTCCAGCAATGACCAGTGAACCTGGTGCTCCTCGGCTCATGATCACTCACATTGTAAACCAGAACTTCAAATCCTATGCAGGGGAGCAAACTCTGGGACCTTTTCACAAGGTATCTTTCTTTTACCTTAAGTAGTTTGGAAATGAAGGTAAGGCTTCACTGGGTGGTATTATTCCTTCCTGTATTTTCATCTAAGCTGACCTCAAAATAACTGAAAAATATTTAAGGTTTAAAAATATTTTGATAGCAATATTCTAAATTAAGTAGAGAAAACAGTTAAGTGCAACTTTCCAATGCTGTGCAATTTAAATTTGTCAGCACAGCTTAGAAAAACTCACTTTTCTCTTGATTTCGTTTGCTGGAGAACTTTTAGGGCTGTGTTTGAAGAAAGAGAATATTTTTTAGTGCCCACAAGAGACTTACGTGGCTGAGCATGAAACTTTGCTTTTGAAGGCTGCAAAGTGCAGGGCTTTGGGTTAAGCAGTTCAGAGGGAGAAAGCTGAGCTGAGGTGTGGGGCTTTTATTCRCTTTTACCTTTGGCAAGGACAGCTGAGCTCTCAAACATTTGCAGGCACGAGGAATAATTGTTTTTTAAATGGGTGATGCACTCGGGGCAGGGTTTATTTCCCTTTGAATATC
Source organism: Malurus melanocephalus (assembly GCF_030028575.1). Taxonomy (NCBI): domain Eukaryota; kingdom Metazoa; phylum Chordata; class Aves; order Passeriformes; family Maluridae; genus Malurus; species Malurus melanocephalus. The sequence continues at coordinate 11,718 of NW_026624427.1, forward strand.
ACTTTTTTCCCCTTCTTTATGCAGCGTTTTTCATGTATTATCGGGCCAAATGGCAGTGGCAAATCCAATATCATTGATTCCCTGCTTTTTGTATTTGGCTATCGAGCCCAAAAAATCAGATCCAAAAAGCTCTCRGTGCTGATCCATAACTCTGACGAGCACAGGGACATCCAGAGCTGTTCTGTGGAAGTTCACTTCCAAAAGATCACTGACAAGGTATGTATGATTCCAGGCACAACAGGGGAGCCTGCTTTTTGCCTTGAAGGATCTGAAAAACTTTTAATATTTGCTTATTTTAGTTGGAACTGGGGAAAACTTCGTAGCATGATTAGTTTACCTTTGGGATATAAACCATCAGTGTTAATTAACTTTAAAAAATCCTCTGTTGAGTAGTTCAGCTCTTAAAATATTAGTAAGGATTCTTTTTTTATTTGCTGCAAGACTAATATGTGGTACATGTCTGTTTTAAAACAATTTAGAAATTTTTAATAATCATTTTAAGAAGAASTCGTTTTAGACTTGTAATCTCGTTTACCTTAAGTAAACAAAACTTATTTCTAAAAATAAAAATAATTTAACTAAAAGAATTTAATAAAATTTATAAGTATGTTTGGACATGTTATRTATTCTTAAATGTATAACACAAGCATTTGTATTAAGAAATAAAATGTATTTAAACAAAACCTTTTAAACCAATTARGAACTATTTTAGGTTATCTAAATTTAGAAAAACATACAATGAATCTGAAACTTATTTACACTTTGTGTACTGTAAACATGCCTGCAATCTTGTAACAGATTTTTCAGCAAAAATTCTGGACTCTAAATTTTACTGCTTAATTTTTTTGAAGCTGTTAATTTGTTTGAATGAAATAGAAAGTGTTGGCAACTTTAAAAAATATTTATTTTTCTTGCTGCTTCGTCTATGGATAAAAACTTTAGTACTTTTTTGTTTATTTATTGCTATTACAGTACAAAAAATTTATTTCTCTCAGTTTAAATTTCTTTTTTGTGCACACATCCAGACTTTTAAGTTTAGGGGCATCCAAGAAAGTGGGAAGTGTACATTAGAATTTCAAAAATGATGTTAATAAAGTGGCAGCATTTTCCAGCCTTTTTTAGGAACTGTTTGAAAAGACATTTAATTTTTTTCTGCATGTATTTATAATAACCAGATTAAAAAATGAATCAGTTTAATTTTTAAATTTTTTTTTTTCTTTTTGTTAAGCCAACTTTATGATCTAAAAGCCCTCCTCATGTACCAGAGAGCAAAGTGAGAGCTCTTGGGGGTTAATTTGGGCAAGTTTTAACTTTTTAGAGCCTGGCACCAGCTTTATTTTGGCTGCTGCTCTGGAGGTAAATGCAAGATCTCTTTTGAAGCTGCTGATGTCACATTTGTCACATCTTTAATGTTTGGCTTTTTTATCTGCTGCAGTTTCTCTTTGGAGCTGCTGAGCTGGAAGCAGCTCTGGGGAAGAGGAGCTGCCATTGCAGGGAGCACTCAGTGCTCCCAATGTCCCAGCCCCTCTGAGCCTCAAGGAGCCCTTTTCCTCTCTCATTCCAAACACAATCAATGCAGCATTTTCTAAGCAGGAGCTRTATTAGAGCTGGGAAAGGCATCAGATGTAGGCAATTCAGTTTAAACAATTCAGAGCATTTTTTATCTAGTTCTCAAAGAGGATTTTTTTTTTCTGGTTTTCTCTCTTTTTTTTTGAGAGATGCAATTTTAAGAGTTCCCACTTCTACAGCTCAGAGTCCATGATAAAACCTGATCATGATAAAACTTATCTACTTGATTGTGAAAGAGGAGATAAATACACAGCTACAGTAATCGTTTCTCTGGCTTTGTGTTTCCTCAAAGCAGGAAGGAGATGATTATGAAGTCATTCCTGACAGCAAATTCTGTGTATCTAGAACAGCCTATAAAGACAATTCTTCCACCTACTACATCAATGGCAAGAAAAAGACATTCAGAGATGTTGGGATGCTTCTCCGAAGCCATGGGATTGATCTGGATCATAACAGATTCTTAATTTTACAGGTTGGTGTGTGAATAAAAGCGATTTGAAAGTTTGTCTTTCCAGTTCAAACTCTTTAAAAATCCAGGTTTGAAGTCTTGTCTTGGAGGCCTTGAAGTGCTGTAGCAGCACATCATGGTTTGCAYGCTCTGCTCAAGGTGCGAATCATTATTTGCTGCTGTAGAAATTCRAGGCACAGAAGCAGTTGGAGCTCCTGATCCCCATTTTTTTTTTTCCACCAGGGAATTGTGTTCCTGCCCGGCAGAGTTGTGCTCGTTCCGCCCTAGCAGCACGTAAATATTGGCGTGTAAAATAAACCTTCAACCCCAATATTATTGTGCTGCTTCAGCGTGGCAGAGGCTCAGCAGCTGGGTCTGCTTTTATCTCAACTGCATCAATACAAATTGAAATTTGAATTGTTGAATTGTTTAATCCACTGTTGTCTGCAGYTCTCCTATAGAGACATGGTTTTACTGAGAAGTGAGTGTGGAAAAATGAACTGTGCATAAAAATAAGTGCAAGAAAAATGCYCTGAATTGTGCTTGTTGTTCACACTTGTTTAACAGCTCCAGGAATGGTACATTTATAATCAATCCAGCCTCTTCTTTTAAAAGCCACAGTTTACAACCCATACTGTAAAAATAATCACAATTTGTTAATATAGTCTCATTTATATTCATGTTTGACCTTCAAATTGTGAGGCTTGCTTGCATCTGTTTGCTGGTTTAAATTTAGGCTGAAGGCAGCCACACTAATTTTTTTTCTACTTTTTCAATAATGCGAATTTTGCTGTGTGCTAAACAATAAAAATGTAAATTTAGTTACAAGTATTTAAATTTTAATTCCATTGAAGAACTATTTCTGCAATTACCTRTAATTATTAACAAGTCCCAAATCTACTCTGGAGAATCATGGCCTAGAAATCAGTGATCAGTGGGAGCTTCCCAAGGCCTGAAATGTTTTAATAGAGTTTATTTTAGGCCTGTTTCTGTCGAAGGAGCTTCCAGTTCCCCTCTAAAAAAAAAAAATTATATATAAAAAAAAACTTGTAGCTGGGTGGCTGTGCTTGCTTCACTTCCTCAAGGCTTTCTGTGCAGTCCTTTTTTACAGCTACACCCACAAAAAGAGGATATCTCTGTTTGCAAGTCTCCATGCCAATTAATTATTTCCTCCAGCCCTTTATTCCTGTATTTTCTGCTYCAAAATGGAGTGAGAAGCACCTCCAAGAAAACAACTTAAACACACCCTTTTTTTCTATACTGTTATTCTGAAATCTCATTTTGCCAAAATTTCCAGCAGGGAGAAATGTAAAGTGAAAGATGAAGCAGGGTGGAAATGCTGGTGCAGAGACACCCAAAGCTCAGTGGCAGAACTTTGGGAGCAGGGGAGGGGGATATTTGGGAAGGAATATTGCTTTTTAAATTTAATTTCTATTTTTTTACCCCCAAATGGGATTTGTTTTCTCCTACTAATTATTTCAATGGGGAGAGCATCCTTTTTTTCCCTAAAAGCTGGAATTTCAGGCTTTCCACCCCTACAAAAGGAAAAAAAGGGGGGAAGTAGAACCAGTATTAATAACCMATAAACCAGTGGTTTCCCACCATAATTTTTTTTCTTTCATCCCACCAGGCTTTGTCTCAGAAACTGCCCTGAGATTTTTTTGATTTTTAGCCTTTCTGACTGAGGGCAGGGCCGTCCTTTTTGCCTTTTTAAAGTGAAATCCACRGATTTGACTGTCCAAAACTGAGTATTTCCAGTGGGGATATGGAGCAGTATTTTCCACAAAATGACAGCAAAACTTCAACCCCTAAATCCTTAAATTAAGAGTTAGAAGGAAATAAGACCATCTAAAGCTGTGAGTTGTTATCACAAGGATTGCATTTTTTTTTCCCCTAATGTTTTCCAAATTATTTAAAATTGAAGGGGAAAGTGACAGGTTTATTTGGCTTTTACTCTTTTTTTAATAGCAAAACTAAGAGCTTAATTAAAATAATTTTAACCAAGTATTTCTCATTTAAATTAAGTTAAAAATGTCTGATTTTTTACTGTAACAATAGAGTGTAATTAAAATATTTCATTTGTTTCTAGATATTGGATTAAAATGTTAATTAAATATTATCAAATGCTGGTTTGGGTGTGTGGCAGAACATTTGCTGTCRGTACTATAGAAAATGTTGTAGGAGAACATGTCCTACATGTAGTAACAACACCTTTAGAGCCTTGATTTTATCTTGCTAACCTAATTGCCATTACTCAATGGAAAATATTTGCTTTTTAGAAGACTGCTTCAGTTTTTTTGCTTCCTTTTCCCCTTTCCCCCCTATTTTGCAGTGTTTTTCTGCTGATTTTGGTGCTTTTTGGGGTAAAATTTGAAAGCTGGGTTTTGATCTAGGTGTGTTTCTGCTCATGCCAAACTCAAAATACTAAAATCAAACTGCTGCTGGCTTCTGTGAATAGAATTACAAAAAAATAAAAACCACCTGTGGGAAAACAAAAAATGTGAGAGTAATTGAGTATTAGAAAAATTACAAATTCTGTGCCTGAACTTGCAAATTGAAATAAATGTGGTTTAAAAATGATTCTGGTTCCAATGGGATGTTGCCAGCACAGAACAGGAGGAGTTTGTCACTTCTGTGATCCTTAACTTCCCACACTCCCTATTTCATGGTTTTAATAAATTCCTCTGTGCTTGTAGTACTTTGGGAATAGACAATTATTTTTCACTATCATAATAATAATTTTAAATTATTATAAAAATGATGCATTTTTAATGAGCTTGCCACAGCTTGAAACTGCAACAGGAAAAAGTGCATCTTGTCACTTAAAAAAGAGTGCTTGGGGTGAAATTTGGCACCTTGCTGCTGCTTTTCTGTATTCCACACCTACTGCTCCCACTCCAGGAACTGACAGAGGTGTAAAGAACAACAAATAAAATAATTYTGCTTTCTTTGAAAGCCTTGGAACCCTGCTCTGCCCAAGCTGACAAACTCAGAGTAAGTATTTGTGCTGGTCTCTGTAGTGACTCCTCTGAGCAGATAAAAATCCTCTTCCTCCTGCTKTCCTCTAAGGAATGGTGAAAAAATGGGAGCATTTGAAGGAAATGTGAKGTTTGGGTGTGCAGAGGGGGATGTCTGGGAGCAGAGGCTGTGGCCACCCCTTGGATGTGAAGGAAAGTGAAGCAGAGTCACTCCAAAGGGTGGAAAAGCAGAGTGGAGCTGCCCAGGTGACCCCATAAATATCACAGAATTAATTCTGTGTTCACACCAGCAGGCTTTTAAATTGATTTCAGTTTATTTCAGAATCTTGCAAACAAATTGAAACCACTTTAAGTCAATTTTGTACTAATTACAGTGGTGTTTCACTTGAACATATTTGACAGACTTCATTAAAATATTCTCCTGTAATTTTAAAATCACTGCAGTTGTTTATACCTGCTTTGTGTGTATTTTGTAACTGATTGGAACTCACTCTTATCCTGTGGCAAGATGAGGTTGCCAGCAAGGAAATTCTGTCAGGTTTTTCACCTGGACCTGTGTGGAAATAACGTGGGAGTCACTGGCAGGGCAGTGGGGAGGAAATGAGGGAGAACAGAATTTCTTCTCCTTTGAGATAAACCAGAAATTCCCAATTGTTGAGGTCTGTGTTCCTTGTGGGACACTGACACTGGAGCTGGGGCTAGAAATGGGATTAGAAATGGGATTATAAAAAATCTGTGCTGCCAGAATTGGAGGTGAAGAGAGRGTTGTTCCTGTAAGAAATTCTGCAGAAAAACATGGAAAATGGGAAGGAGAAAAGCACTTTTCTAGAGGCAGTGTGGAATTGAGGGATAATGGAATAGTTCCATTAGAACACACCAATAAGGAATCTGACATTGCAGGCTGCGTTTGCCAATTCCTGATTTAAATTCTGAAGTGATTCTAGATTTACACTCAATTTGTGTTCTTGTGTTAAACACAGCAATGTCCTCAAAACTTCTAAAATGATTTCCAGAATGCAGAATTGTAATTTTGATCAAAGAACTCAGTATTGGATAAAGGCTCATTCAGTTTTTCCTCATCTCTGGACAGTGGTGTCATTATAGATTTTTACATGWGCAGTTATTTTTTGTTTTACTTTATTTCCCACTGAGTTTTTCTGGGAAGGCAGAGCATSAAGTTGAGTTTTTGGTGTTTTTTCYCCTCCTGTGTATTYGCCATGTGGTAAAAATGAAAGGTATAGCAACAATAACATGGAATTACAGGAAAAAAAAATGCCCAAAACAACTTTACAAGAACAGGGGAATAATGAGGTTATGGGAATATTGGTTCTCTCTATACATAGCTTCCAAAATGCTTGGATGCAGAATTGGAATTCATGGTCAGAGTTTTGTGAGATGGGAAATTCAAAAAGTGTGAAATTACCAATCTGGAAAATTGAAGACAGAGAAATTTTCAACTTCTTTTTGCCTTTCCTTACTGTACCACTGCTTAAAAAGTGAGAGCTACCTGTGTGGTAAAGTGGGGGAAAAAAACCCAAAGCTTTGCTCCTCATGATGCTGAGAAGTTTTCAGCTCTTGTAGAAACTCCTGCAAAATCTGTTCTTGTTCCATTTGCTTCAGTATTTGAGAGAATCAAAACTTTGCTGTGGTCTGGAAAATAGATTAAAATATAACTTCTTTTATTAAGGGAAGTTTGCCCTATGCTGGGTCACTTTTTTCATGAATTCCATGTTAAAAAGTCAARAAAATAATTGAAATTGGCTTGTAATTTGAATTAAGATGGTTTTTTTTCTTTTGGACAAACAAGTAGCAGATTTTGGCTAATCCTCCACAAAAGTGTGAGTTAAGGTGGGTTTTATGAACGCAAACACTGTTAGCATTAAATTTTAATTATATGCATTTATAGACTATTTTATCACAAATATCCCTTARTCTTGTGATGCCTGACAAAGTTAAATTAAATTATATCCTGATCACTGCATTCAGATATCACTAATTCAGTTTCATTTAAGTAATGTTCTAAAGTTGCAAACGAATTTATGTAATCACTCTATTTAGTAAGCAAATTAAATGTACACATTGATAATATTAAGAAATTTCAGAATTATTAGAATTGTGCTGCAACAGGTGTTAGGGCAGGGATTACAGTAAAATTTGATTATTCCCAGCCACCACTCCAAAGATTTTGGTGTCAGTAAGAAAAGTTCCTTTTRTGTGTTCAAAAAGCCTTAAAAGCTTGTGTATAATAAAAAACATGCTGCTACTGTGGTGAAAAGACTAAAATACTGTTCTGAAAAAAAGGCTTTATAATATTCCATAAAAATACTAAATATTATAATCACAGTTGCCACACCTAAAATTTTGTGGCAGTTTAATAGGATTTTGAAACAAAATTATCTGTTTTGACCTGTTCCCAAAAAGGGAATGTTTTCCTGATTTATGGTGTTGCATTTTTTTGGAAGTCTTTTCTCTCAAGCCATTTYTCCTGAGCAAAACTCTGATTTTCAGTTCAGTCAGATGTCACGTTACTCCACGTCTGAGTAGTGTTGAAGAGCTCCCCTAAAAAAAAAMCCCYYCMAAAMYYAAACCACAGCAACTGCACCACAAAATTCCCCCGAGAAAGCACCCAAAGTCCCTGCTCAGAGCAYGGTGCTGCTCAATTCCGAGCTATCCCGAGGTTTTCAGCACTTCATTTTAAAGTTGTGATTAAAGCAGCAGAACTTAAGTGAATCCAAAATCCTGGGRAACTGTTTTTACCTATTTCATGCCATAATTATTGTGTGGGACAATCACAGAGAGCTCTGGGAATGCTGTAGTGACAAACTCGGGCCTTCCCAAAGCTTTTCCCAAACATTCAGGGGAAAAGAGGAGGCAATCACCAATAAAAGYAGACACAACTTGTCCTGCCCAAGGGTAGGGATGGATGGGATCTGKGGAAGGAATTGTTCTCTGGGAGGGTGGGGAGGTTCTGGGATGGAATTCCCAGAGCAGCTGTGGCTGCCTCTGGATCCCTGGCAGTGCCCAAGGCCAGGAACAGCCTKGGACAGTAGAAAGTGTCCCATTAAGGTCCTTTTTACCCCAAAAAGTGCTGTTTATTCTTCAGGAAGAGTTCTCAAGTTGCTGACTAACTTTTCAATACCAGAAGCTTTTTTCTGTCTGTCTTTCACACCAGAATTTTAGGATTGAATCTGTGTGGGCTGTATCCTGAAYGTCCCTAATTCCAGTTCAGCACTGTCCCAGCACAAATACCCCAAAATCCCAGTTAGGGCACTGCAAGCTGGGTCACATCCCTGTTGGGATTGGCACATTCTGCCATTCACACTCCTCAGCTTGGGGAAACAGAACCCACTCCCAGATGGAAAGGAAGGTTCTGGAGCTCCTTGCAGCAGCTGGGAGTTGCCTCTGTAGGATGTGTTTCTAGACCAGGGTAAAATGTGTTGCAGAAAAAGCCTCATGAGTCAGTCAAACCTCCCTTTTAAAATTCCAGCCCTTAGGTGCTACAAAAGATTGGATGAAGTCAGGTCGGAGCTGTGCTGARAGGATCAGCTGCATTTTCCTGCTTTTAGGGAGAGCAGGGCTTGTGGGGCAGCCTCGGGATGTCAAACTGCTCATGGTGCCAGCCCTGAAACTTCTTTTCAAGCTTTTCCTCTTAGTCACAATCAAAATTTAAATTCTTAAATTGAGGAAGTATCTTAAATATCACAGCTGTCAATTGTTTGGCTGTGCAAAGAAACCCAAGTTCCAGATTGCTGGAATTGATTCCACCTGCTTTTCACCAGAGGGATCACCTCCAGCTGAAAAGGGTTTGCCTTAATTTTAGTTTCCCCTTTATATTTGTCCTGATTTGCCCCAGTTGGGCTCAGTTGATTGTGTGATGAGGTTGTGGTGTAGGGTTGCCAATGGGTTCCCTGCTAACCAGCCTGGGGAATTCTGTGGGATCTGGTACTGGGATGTGTGCTCGTGGTACAGAGTTGGAGTTGGCCGTCTCTGACTCGTGCTGTCCCTGCAGCCCGATGGATCCATGGGATGTGGWAGGCTCCACATGCTGTAGAAGCTGMAGTTGGGTTTGTGATTCCATTTAGAGTGTAGGGCCATTCCAAAGGGCCTGGTGGGTATGGAAACGTGGAATCCTGGTTTGGGTTGGGAGGGGCCTTAAATCCCACCCTGTTCCACCCCTGCCATGGGGACACTTTATCCCAGGGTGCTCCATGGCCTGTCCAGCCTGGCCTTGGGCACTGCCAGGGGTGGATCCAGGGCAGTCACAGCTGCTCTGGGAATTCCATCCCAGCCCCTGCCCACCCTACAGGGAGCAATTCCTTCCCCAGATCCCATCCATGCCTGCCCTCTGGAAGCCATTCCCTGTGTCCTGTCCCTCCATCCTTTGCTAACAGTCTCTTCATCTTTCCTGCAGCTCCTCCAGGCACTGCAAGGTCACAGTTCAGTCACCCTGGACAGATTTGAGGCATTTTTTTTTTCCCAGAATTTTTCCCTCATGTGGTGGTTGGTTCTTTGTTGGCATGGCCTATGGCTGGCTCTTGACATCCATTTTGATTGTCTGAGCAGAGCCTGCATTTCCTTTTTATCCTACACTGCTCCCTGTCCTGAATCCCTGAGCCACAGAGAGGCAGATGAGAGAAGGAACTGGAGATTTCCAGGGGTTCTGGTGGCAAACTTGGCAAAGCTGGRGGTGCCAGCTCTGAGGAGCTGCCCCAGCTCGTTCCCCTCATTGCTCAACAAATGTCTGCCTGCCCCGCCTTGGTTTCACTTTCAGAATGGCCAGAATTTCGAAAGATCCTTYGCTACAAAAAGAGCAAGGTTGTTTTGGGTYTTTTAAATTTWTAATTCAAATAATGAGCACAGCTAAATAACTGGGAAATGCTTAAACTGAGTTGTACCAGAATGCAGAGTTGTAAAAGGTTTTTGCTCTGTTAATCATTATCAGGAAGAGCAGGTACAACCTTTTCACTCTCCTTTATCAATTAAAACAGCTGGAAACCTTTTTATTTCTTAAATCTGGGAAGGATTAAACAGATTCCTTTATATATTAACTTAATAAGTAAGTATGTGTATTAAATAGTGCTTAATACTCTTATTATTCAATTAATATATTCTAATTTTTTTAACCTTCAGTAAGAAAATGTAAATATTCATTTTAATGAGCTGCAGAGAAACCCCACAACTGCATCTTCATTTTTTTTAGATGGTTGTGGCTTACAGATGGTTAATTATATTTAGCCAAATAATAAAAAGCTTTACRTTCCATGTTTGTCCATAATTCCTATTTTTCCCTGTTAAATCCAGGGTAGTTTTGTTTTTTTACAACACCAAATGTGAGATATAAACTCAGAATAGCAAAGTCTCCGTCCTGAGCAGCATTGAGTTAAATCTTTCTTGTGATTGTTTTTTCCTGGATGTAAACAGAGGAAATGCTTTAATGCAAAAGGAAAAAGACTCCTGAAACCCCAGAGTAATTTAGGAGGTCGCAGTTTCCACCCCATGAGCTGCCAGGCAGTTCTGGGCAGAGAAACCACACTTTTGTGGCAAGGAGCAAATGGGTAATTGGGATTTTATATAATCCAGCAGCAGTTACTCACAAACTGATTGTTTGGCTTTTTGAGATGTGCAAGAAATAAAAATAACAGTTGTGTTGGGGTTTTTTAKCTTGTTAGTGTTACACAAACTGTCCTTGTCATTGCCTCTGTTTAATCTTTGCTAAATCTTACTTTTAAAAAATTAAATTATTTTTAATATCACCTTAATCACTGAAAGTTAATGCTGTACATAAARGGAAATTACACCAAGGAAGTCTCAGACTTAAAGAATCTTTTCCAACAAGGAAACCTCAAATTAATTACAATTTCAGTTCATCAGCCAGGATTTTATGGACTTTCTGTTTCTAAAGAGGGCCTTCAAGGGCCTCCTTTATTCTCTTCTTTTTTAGGCTGGGGGAACACATTTTGAATCTTTAGAAGGATTGGTCAGATCTGAAGGGTGGCTCCACATCACCACCTTGGAGGAAATTCCCCTTCATTCCCCAAATAAATGAAGGTTGAATTTGATCTTTTCCAGCCTTAATGATTCTGTGCTATTCCAGTTTGAATACTTTTGATCACTGCCTTATTTTATTGTTTTTTTATTATGTCTCTTACTCATCCCATAGGTTTTTTTTTTTTCAGAATCCTTTTTTCCCCCAGAAAAAAACCCAAACAAACATTAAGCAAACTTTTGTTTTCCAAGGGGGAAGTGGAGCAGATTGCCATGATGAAACCCAAAGGGCAGACAGAGCATGATGAAGGAATGCTGGAATATTTGGAGGATTTGATTGGATCTGCACGGCTCAAGGAGCCCATCCACAGCCTGTGCCGAAGAGTGGAGCTGCTGAACGAGCGCAGGGGGGAGAAGGTGAGGATCCTAAAAAAATCC